>NC_057814.1:429288583-429296650 GCF_018294505.1 Triticum aestivum | reverse complement strand
AGAGAGGGGGGGCTATATATATAGGAGGGGGGGTCCGAGGCGGCTTGGGGGAGGGGCAAACCGAGGCGGCGACGACGTCGTGGCCATGGCGGACTCCGGCGGCGGTGTCGTGAGGAGAGAGGAGAGGGGCGACGGGGTGGGCCGCGGCCTGGGCTCGGCCCAGCGGGCGCGCGCGTCTGTTTTTTTTTAAATAAGTTCCGCAGAAAAATAATACGTAGAAAAATAAATAAAAATTAGAAAAATATGAAATAAATTTTCCCCGTCTAGTTAGAAAATCTAGAATAGGGTGAACATTTTTTTAAATCAAAATAAATATTTTGAAAACATGCAATATTTTTAATGCAATAAAAATTGCAAATAAAATCCAAATAAATTCCAAATAATGATTTTAACATTTTCCTCCAGTATTTCAATTGTTTTGGAGAAGTCATGTTTTCTCCTCTCGTTTTATTTTAAAGTGAAATATTTTTCCGGAGAAAAAAATAATTAAAACCAAAAATCCTCGTCTTATTATTTGATGAAAATCAAATATGAAAATTTGAGAAAATCCCCAACTCTCTCCGAGGGTCCTTGAGTTGCTTAGGATTTATCGAGGATTTGCCTAAATGCAATAAAACATGATATGCAATGATGATCTATGTATAACATACCAAATTGAAAATTTGGGATGTTACAAACCTACCCCCCTTAAGATGAATCTCGCCCTCGAGATTCGGGTTGGCTAGAAAACAGGTGGGAGTGGTCTTTCCGTAGATCTTCCTCTCGCTCCCAGGTGGCTTCATCTTCTGTGTGGTGACTCCACTGAACTTTGCAAAACTTGATAACCTTGCTGCGGGTAACTCGGCTGGCATACTCGAGAATCTTAACTGGTTTCTCCTCATAAGTCAAATCACTTTCCAACTGAATTGCTTCCAGTGGCACAGTATCTCTCAGTGGTATCTCAGCCATCTCTGCGTGGCACTTCTTCAACTGCGAAACGTGAAATACATCATGTACTCCAGACAATCCTTCGAGCAATTCCAACTTGTAAGCAGCTTCTCCCATACGTTCCAACACTCTGTATGGTCCGATAAAACGGGGCGCTAACTTTACTTTAACTCCAAAGCGCTTCACTCCACGAAGTGGTGTTACTCGAAGATACACTCTGTCTCCGATTTCGTGAACTGTCTCCTTTCGTTTAGAATCGGCATAACTCTTCTGTCTGGACTGGGCTACCTTGAGCTTATCGCGAATCATCCTCACTTTTTGTTCAGACTCCTTAATCAAATCTGGTCCAAACAACTGACGATCTCCAACTTCGTCCCATAACAACGGTGTTCTACACCTCCTTCCGTACAAGGCTTCGAAAGGGGCCATCTTCAAACTGGTTTGATAACTGTTGTTATATGAAAACTCCGCATATGGCAAATTGTCGTCCCAACTAGATCCATAATCTAGTGCACATGCTCTCAACATGTCCTCCAAAATCTGGTTGACTCTCTCGGTCTGTCCATCTGTCTGCGGGTGAAAAGCTGTACTGAATTCCAGCCTGGTTCCCAATGTTTCATGTAACTGCTTCCAAAACTTCGAGGTAAATTGGGTTCCTCTGTCTGATACAATGGTCCTTGGAACTCCATGCAAACATACGATCCTGATCATGTATATCTTTGCCAACTTAGCACTGGTGTAAGTGGTCTTCACTGGAATGAAATGAGCCACTTTCGTCAATCGATCAACTACAACCCATATCGAGTCATAGCCTGAACGAGTCCTGGGTAATTCGATGATAAAATCCATGCCTATTTTATCCCACTTCCATTCGGGTATCGGCAATGGCTGTAGCAATCCTGCTGGCTTCTGATGCTCTGCCTTCACTCTCTGACATACATCACAAACTGCTACATACTCCGCAATATCCTTCTTCATTCCGGTCCACCAGAAAGTATTCTTCAAATCCAAATACATCTTGGTATTCCCTGGTGAATCGAGTACGGTGAATCATGGGCTTCTTGCAAAATCAACTTCCTGATCTCCGGATCATTTGGCACATATACGCGGTCCTCGAACCATAAGGTATCGTCCTCATCCTCATGAAATCCCTTGGCTTTTCCTTTGCTCATCTTCTCCTTTATCTCTTCAATCTCCTTGTCTGTCTTCTGAGCTTCTCTAATTCTTTCATCAAGGTAGACTGAATCTCCAATGTCGCTAAATAGCCTCTTGGGACTATTTCCAAACATAGCTCGCGAAGGTCCTTGGCTATCTCCTGAGGTAATTCTCCTGTCATGAGGGTGTTGACATGACTCTTGCGGCTCAACGCGTCTGCTACTACGTTAGCCTTTCCAGGGTGATAATGCAATCTCATATCATAATCTTTAATGAGCTCCAACCATCTTCTCTGTCTGAGATTTAACTCCTTCTGCGTGAAAATGTACTTCAAACTCTTGTGATCCGTGTACACCTCACAATGGTTTCCGATGAGAAAATGTCTCCATGTTTTCAATGCATGCACCACGGCTGCTAATTCCAAATCATGCGTAGCATAATTCTTCTCATGGGGTTTAAGTTGTCGTGAAGCATATGACATGACTCTTCCTTCCTGCATAAGCACTGCTCCAAGTCCTCGACGAGAAGCGTCGCAATAAACTTCATAGTCCTTGCGTTGATCGGGCAGAATCAACACTGGTGATGTAACCAATCGTTTCTTCAACTCTTGGAAACTAGCTTCACATTCCTCAGTCCAATTGAATTTGGTGTCCTTCTTCAATAGCTCAGTCATGGGCTTAGCAATCCTTGAGAAATTCTCGATGAATCTCCGATAGTATCCTGCAAGTCCAAGAAAGCTCCGGATTTCTCCAACTGTCGTGGGTGATTCCCAACTGGTCACTGTGTCAACCTTGGCAGGGTCTACTGCTATTCCTTCTCCAGAAATAACATGTCCAAGGAATCCAACTTCCTTCAGCCAAAACTCACATTTGCTGAACTTGGCATATAACCGATGTTCTCTGAGTTTCTCAAGTACCAATCGTAAATTCTCCTCATGCTCTTCTTCATCCTTGGAAAAGATTAAAATATCATCAATGAACACCATGACGAACTTATCCAAAAACTCCATAAACACTTTGTTCATCAGGTTCATGAAATAGGCAGGTGCGTTAGTCAGACCAAAAG
Organism: Triticum aestivum; assembly: GCF_018294505.1. Taxonomy (NCBI): domain Eukaryota; kingdom Viridiplantae; phylum Streptophyta; class Magnoliopsida; order Poales; family Poaceae; genus Triticum; species Triticum aestivum. The sequence continues at coordinate 429,293,503 of NC_057814.1, read as the reverse complement.
ACATAACGGTATACTCATACAATCCATATCTGGTGGTAAATGCCGTCTTGGGTATATCCTGCTCTCGAATCTTTAACTGATGGTATCCTGATCGTAGATCGATCTTGGAAAATACTTTAGCTCCTTGTAAGCGGTTAAACAAATCATTGATCATCGGTAGTGGGTACTTGTTTTTTGATGGTCACTTCATTCAATCCTCGGTAATCAACAACCATCCTCAGCGATCCATCTTTCTTCTCCACTAGAAGTACTGGTGATCCCCAAGATGACGAACTTGGGCGAATATATCCTTTATCCAGTAACTCCTTGATCTGCTTCTTAATTTCCTCCAAATCCTTTGCGGGCATCCTGTACGGTCTCTTAGATATTGGTCCTGTGCCTGGCAGAAGTTCAATCAAGAACTCAATGTCTCTATCTGGTGGCATGCCTGGCAACTCTTCTGGAAATACATCCGGATAATCCTTCACCACTGGTACTTCCTCCTGTACAACTCCTGATAAGGAATTTACTTGAGTCCTCTTCGGCATATGCCGGGATACATACTTGATCCTTTTTCCTTCAGGGGTGGTAAGCAAAATCGTCTTGCTGGCACAATCGATGTTTCCTCCATACAACGATAGCCAATCCATTCCCAAAATCACATCCAAACCTTGTGATTCCAAAACAATGAGGTCTGAGGGGAAAACATGCCTACCAATGACCAACGGTATCTGAAAACATCCTTGGGTGGCCATATACTCTGCTCCTGGCGAGGTTACTAACATAGGGGTTTTGAGAACTTGGGTGGACATCTTAAACTTATTCACGAATCCCCTTGATATGTATGAATGCGATGCACCAGTATCGAAAAGAATAGTTGCAGTAAATGACTTAACCAAAAACTTACCTATTACTGCATCAGGCTGAGCTTCAACCTCCTCCACGCTCACGTGGTTCACATGTCCTTTGTTGAACGGGTTCGGCTTCTTCCCAGAGCTTCCATTGCCATTTCCATTTTGGGCTTCGGGACAATCAGTAGCATAATATCCCGTCTTCTGGCACTTGAAACAAGTAATGTGACTTAGATCTCTCTTGGTTGGGGTAGATGGGTTGGTACGGTTCTGTCCGTTTCCTCCTCCATTCCCATTACCATTCTTGGAGCCATTATGGTTGTGCGAACTACCTCCTCCATGGGTATGCTGAAACTGTCCTCCCGGCTTCGGGGTAAATCGTGGCTTCTGCTGGGCTCCAGAATTGTACTTCCCTTGTCCATACTTCCTCTTGCGGTTTCCAATCTGCTGTTGCTTCCCTTCAATCATGAGAGCTCTATCTACCAGCTCCTGGTAGTTGTTGAAGGTTGCTACCATCAACTGCATACTCAGTTCATCATTCAGTCCTTCCAAGAATTTCTCCTGCTTGGCAGCATCTGTAGCAACGTCATCTGGTGCATAACGTGCTAACTTACTGAATTCCTCCACATACTGGCCTATGGTGCGTCCTCCTTGGCGTAGGTTACGAAACTCACACTTATTCATAGCCATAGCTCCTGCTGAAACATGAGCTGTACGGAAAACTTGCTGAAACTGGTCCCATGTGACAGTGTCAATAGGGTGCGTGGCTGTATAATTCTCCCACCATGATGCTGCGGGTCCATCAAGCTGATGTGCGGCAAAACGCACTCTTTCCGCATCTGTGCATCCTGCAGTGGTCAACTCCCTTCCAACTTTGCGGAGCCAATCATCTGCTACAATCGGCTCGGTGCTACTGGAAAACACCGACGGGTTTAGCCTTAAGAAACGGGCTAAGTGATCAACAGGTGGTGGTGGCGGTGGGTTGTTGTTGTTGTTGTTGCCTTGGTTCTGCACTAACACTTGCATCAGGGCATTCTGTTGCTGAATCAACTGGGTGATCTCTGGCGGGAAAACAAATCCGGTGTCGCGTCTCGGAGGCATCTGATAGGTTTAGAAAAGATGAGAGTTAAGAATAGAATGAGGTCTAGAGAGAAAACACTACCCATATGCTCATGAGACAAATTCAATCAATATCACTCAATCAATCCAAACAAGGCAAAACAAACGATCTAACTAGCGTTACAAAGTGCTTGAACTATACTATTAAATGGGGGAAAACTACTACTGATATGGTGGTCTACTAGAAATTCTGATCCGTTGAAGACTCCATGATGTCTGCTCCAGATTCATCAATCCATTCGTCTTCACTTGGTTCCGAGTCGGTGTCGTCGATGATGATGTAGTTATCCGGACAAGTGCATTCGTCGACTTCTGCTTTTGGCACTGGATTTCCCACGAATGCTCCAATCTTATTCTCCAGGTCGTCAATCTTCCCTACTAGTGCGTTGATTTCCTCCAAATAATCTTCACGTGTAGCCTTGAGTTCTTCTTGGAGTTCCTTGATCTTCGTTAATGCCTTCTTCAGTTCTTCCTTGTCCGTGCACATCTGTTCTCCTGGCGACGAATATGTTGGTTCTGCTCCTGGATGAAAGCTGCAATTGATCCATCCTTCTTGGTCTTGATCATCTCCCATTGCGCGTCTCGACGTCCACAAATCTGATAAATTGTATCCTTAAGCTCCTGGTGGTAGACTTCTCCAATGCGTCCCATGGCGATGTGTGCGGCCATGCTCTTCCCTAAACTCCAAGTTGGTGCTTCGAAAACAAATCTCATGGCACTAAACATCCTTCCTGGAATGATAACTTGAATCTTCCAGCTCTCCTCTTCAGGTAAAGTGGCGTTGTAGGTTCCGGTGATGCTTGGTATTCCTATGTTCAAGTACTTGGTGACTTCCTTCAAGTGTCGACCAAACGGCGTGTCTTCATCTGGTTGCATGAACTTGCTCCTTGCATTCGCCATTTCCTAAAAGAGTAGAAAGTGGAGAGGGGTCAAAAATGAGAATAGAGAAGCTTTCTAGGGCTTAAGCTTAGTGGTCGTGTCCTATAGTCAACGTGTGCTCTGATACCAACTTTGTAGCGACCAGACCTCAAATGGTCTGTGTTGCTGTGCACCAGTGTCATCCCTGGATCAGTAATGCTGACACGCACAGTACAAATGGAGGATTTATAACAGAGTAGCAATCACACACTTATTACATCGAATAACTCCGAAGAGTTTAAGTATGAAAAGCATGGCTTAAGGCCATCTAAAACGATAACAGCGGAAGACTTGGAAGATAAGTGAGTCCATCAACTCCACCGGCATCACTGAGTATAAGACCACGACCTAAGGCACCTTACTCGTCATCTGAAAAGTCTGCAACATGAAACGTTGCAGCCCGAAACGGGTCAGCACATAGGATATGCTGGCACACATAGAGAGTAATGAACAACAATAATGCTATACTACATGCATATATGGCTGGTGGAAAGCTCTATGGTTACAGTTTTGCGAAAAGCCAATTTTATCCTACTTCAAAGGAATAAATTTTATTTAACTATCATGGTGGTTGAAACATTGAGAAGGTACCTCCAACTCAATCCCAATTAAGTGTCATCATTAACCCAACAAAATTAATTATAAGTTTCACGGTGATGAGATTCAAATGATAATCCAGGTACTAGATACTCAAGTTGTCCATAACCGTGGACACGGCTAACCATGATTAGTTTATACACTCTGCAGAGGTTTGCGCACTTTTCCCCACAAGACTCGATCGCCTCCGCTTGATTCTCGCACTACATGATGTTTGAGAAACGGATGACCGAGACACAGTCTTTCAGAAACAATCACTCTTTACTCTGGATGGACCGGTACACCTACATTCCCCTACATCTGCTAGTCCACCTCTTCAAGAGATCTTGTAACCTACTCAACTATGCTAGAGCCCATAAAAGCTTGTGGCTGCCCACGGAAGTTTCTAGCATGAATAATCTTATGATCCCTTTGAGCCTGGGTGGCGGACCTTATACATACAGACAACACTGGGTTCTCCAGGTGCCTCAATCCACCCAGATGTGAGTTTTAGTTGCCACCTTAAGTTGAACCATTAATAAATATCTCACATCTGTCATGGATATCACTCAAACCCAATCCACGTCTACGAGCATAGCATGGCAATATAATAGCAACATAGAAGTAACTCCCAAGGGTTTGATAAGAAAACAGGTAATAGGTACTACCTCAACTACTTCCCAGTTCCCACAATTTAATTAGATCCTAATCATGCAAGTGTTTGAGGATTGAAACTAATGCACAAAAACTGGGTATGAAAGATATGATCAAAGTGTTACTTGCCTTGCTGATGATCCGCAAAACCTAGCGAGTCGAAGTAACAAGCGGCACACTCCGGGTACTCTATCGCAAACAAACAAGCATACAATCAGTACTCATCTAATGCATAGGTAAAACTCGAATGAAAGATCCAACCAGAAAGTTCAACTTAAGAACTCCGGTTTGCAAAAAGAATCAACTCGAAAGAAGCAACTAAAGTCAAACGGCGAAAGAAAGAAACTTCGTTTGCTAATCTGGATCTAGGTCAAATTTTACTGTAACAAAAACTTGTTTGAGTAGATTAAACGGAAAGAGAATTTCGAGATGAAACTCTAGGCGCTTGAATCACCTGATTCCGATAAACGAGCGACAAAATAAACAGAATCGAAGATTTGATCAGAGATCGAATCTGAGAAAATAACGAGAAAATCCGACGAAAAGAAAAATGGTCGAACGGTTAAATAACGGACGTTCGTTAACAGAGAAAAACCGACGAACGCGTTCGTTAAAACGAACGGTTCGGTGAACGCTCGCAAAATAATAAAACCGAAAAAAAACCGATCTAGGGTTTTTTTTAAACGAAGGGTTTTTTTAACGAAAACCGGCAAAGTCAACGGGCGGCGGGCAGTACCTCGGGACGGGCTCCGGCGAGGGGCTCCGGCGGGGCGCCGGGCTCGGGCTCGGGCTCGGGGTCGGGCGAGGCGAGGGCGGCGGCTCC
>NC_057814.1:429236805-429288041 GCF_018294505.1 Triticum aestivum | reverse complement strand
GGCGGCGCTGGCTAGCGGCGGCGGCGGCGGCGGTGAGTGCGGCGGCGGCGGCTGCGGCTGCGGGTTAAGGGGAGAGAGAGAGAGGGGGGCTATATATATAGGAGGGGGGGTCCGAGGCGGCTTGGGGGAGGGGCAAACCGAGGCGGCGACGGCATCGTGGCCATGGCGGACTCCGGCGGCGGCGTCGTGAGGAGAGAGGAGAGGGGCGACGGGGTGGGCCGCGGCCTGGGCTCGGCCCAGCGGGCGCGCGCGTCTGTTTTTTTTAATAAGTTCCGCGGAAAAATAATACGTAGAAAAATAAATAAAAATCGGAAAAATATGAAATAAAATTTCCCCGTCTAGTTAGAAAATCTAGAATAGGGTGAACATTTTTTTAAATCAAAATAAATATTTTGAAAACATGCAATATTTTTAATGCAATAAAAATTGGAAATAAAATCCAAATAATGATTTTAACATTTTCCTCCAGTATTTCAATTGTTTTGGAGAAGTCATGTTTTCTCCTCTCGTTTTATTTTAAAGTGAAATATTTTTCGGAGAAAAAAATAATTAAAACCAAAAATCCTCGTCTTATTATTTGATGAAAATCAAATATGAAAATTTGAGAAAATCCCCAACTCTCTCCGAGGGTCCTTGAGTTGCTTAGGATTTATCGAGGATTTGTCAAAATGCAATAAAACATGATATGCAATGATGATCTATGTATAACATACCAAATTGAAAATTTGGGATGTTACACTGCCCCTCCTCCTGCATCTTCTTAACATGTGGTTAGAAAATACACAAGTTGATCATCTTATGTACTCAATATATTAAAAAACTGACAGTGCAATTCAAAAGCTTACACGGCTCTTCACTCATTTTGCAAATCCTGCCCTAACCCGTTTGTCAATGTTTCTTGGATTTTGCACCAGTAACTCCTCTTCGTAGATGTTGCAGAACATAGTGATCACGTCGAACATCTAAATATATAAGAATGTGATGCAAGTTTAGTAGATTATGATGTATAAGCTGCAGTACTTAGCACTTACTCGATATAAGGTAGAATCTCAGGACAGTTTATTCTACACATACCAAACCATTTTGTCCAAATCTTTAGGTTTGTCATCTTGTCGACTCTTCCCTGTTACTCCAATAGAACAATCGAAAACATTGAGATCAGGATTATTTTCACCCATCTTTTTCCTAAGCTCATCAGCTGTTTCAATGTATTGAGCAGAATGTCAATGCTTTTGTAGCAATGTAGGCCTCTACAATGGAACCCTCGGGTCTAGCTCTGTTCCCAACATAGCCCTTGAAAGTGCCTAGCCGCCTTTCAATAGGGTACATCCAGTCGTACTGTATTGGACCTCTAAGTAGTGCCTCATCAGGTAGATGAACAACCCAATTAACCATCACATCAAAGAAGGCTGGAGGATATATCTTCTCAAGGTTTCATAGTATAGTTGGTATCTTGTCTTTAAGACGCTTCACGACATCTATCCTGATATTTCTACTGCAGAGTTCCCTAAAGTACTCTCCCAACTGTGCAACTGCTCTATATAAGTCTGGGCAGCCCAATCCTCTAAGGAGAACATGTAAAACCATTTGAAGTAGGACGTGGCAGTCATGAGTTTTCAACCCTTGTACCTTGTTTCCATAACCACTGATTCTCCTTTCAGGGTTGGAAGCATATCCATGTGGGAATCTCACACGTGACAGGACGTTGCAGAATTCTTTTTTTTTCTTGTCCAAGACGTACATAGTTGGTGCCATACCCATGATACACCATCGGCTTTCACCTGCAAATCGGATCTGATACCTAGGTGTGTCAAATCAATCCTAGATTTTAAGCTATCTTTCGTCTTGCCTTCAATATTAAGAAGTGTGCCCATAATGTAGTCACATATATTTTTCTCAATGTGTATCACATCAAGATTATGCCGCAGATCCAAATCTTTACAATACTCGAAGTGCCACAAAGTGGGCCTGCGGGTAAATAGTAATCTCTCTTCTGCCCGGCGACGCTTCCTTTTCACGCTACCATTATCAGGATGGTTTCCTAGTGTAATATGCCAAACCTTCTATAATTCCTCCTGCAACTCATCGCTGGTGAGACTCTTTGGTGCATCACGGTTTTCATGAGCTGCATCAAACATAGGTCTTCGGTATTTTGTAGGACGCGGCTTGTCCTTGGAAAGGAAACAACGGTGTCCAATGTAACAGATCTTGCTAAGTATTGGGTATGAGAGCGGATTCTTGTCACAGTGAACACATGTATTGTAACCATGTGTCTTTCGCCCTGACATAGTGCCCAAAGCCGGATAATCATTGATGGACCAAATATAATAGCACACAGAAAGAAATCACCTTGTGGGCTGCTATATAGGTCTTGAGTGAGAACACCTCCATAGCTTTTGAATTTCCTCCACAAGAGGCTCCATGAATAAATCAAAATCCTTTCCAGGACTTTTTGGACATGGGATAAGCAAGGCCATTATGTAGTTTGATTCTTTGGTGCAGACATTTGGCGGCATATTGTAAAGGATAACAAGCACTTGCCACATGCTATATGTGGTGCTCTGGTGGCCAAATTGGTTGAATCCATCTATAGCTAAGCTAAGTCTAATGTTTCTCGGCTCAGCAACAAACTCTTTCTGTTTCAGATTGAAGCTTGTCCAGTCACTACCATGAGATGGATGGCTCATTACATTTCGATCTATGTACTCTTAGTTCCTAGAATGCCATAGTACACCCTCTCTTGTTTGAGCATCATGAAACAACCTCTGCAATCTTGGTATAATTGGAAATGTCTCAGAACCATACGAGGAACCCTCTTCATAGCATCGCCATCTTTCCATCTTGATGATTTGCATTTTGGGCATTCACTTAAGTTGTCATAATCCTTCTGGAACAAAACACAATTATTCTCACAAACATGGATCATATCATATCCAATTCCAACCGCACGGAGAAAATTCTTCATTTTACTGTAGGTGTGTGGCAGCTCAGACGCAGGTGGGTAAGAAAGCAGCCAACATCTTATCAAATGATTTGTTGGTCATCCGCTAAGATGTCTTCACCTAAAGAAACGTGACCATAGCTGAGAATACTGAGAACTTACAACCTGCGGTGACTGCCATGTTGCATTGTTCCAACATGCGGGCCCACCATTTTTCTTGTGCAGGTGTAAGTTCTCAAAATGCGTGGACATTTCGTAGCATTGTTTCGATGTTGGTGAAAATCACTGGCTCCACCGCCACCTCCTATTGGAAATATGCCCTAGAGGCAATAATAAAATGGTCATTATCATATTTCTTGTTCATGATAAAATCTTATTATTCATGCTATAATTGTATTGATCAATACATGTGTGAATACATAAACTACACTGTGTCCCTAGTAAGCCTCTATTAGACTAGCTCGTTGATCAAAGATGGTTATGGTTTACTAACCATAGACATGAGTCATCATTTGATAACGGGATCACATCATTAGGAGATTGTTTAGTTATTTGCTATAGCTTTATTCATGTCAAGTATCTGTTCCTTCGCCCATCAGATCATGCCACTCCCGGATACCGGAGGAATTCCTTGTGTTCTATCAAACATCACTTTGTAACTGGGTGATCATAAAGGTGCTCTATAGGTATCTCCGAAGGTGTCTGTTGGGTTGCATGGATCGAGACTGGGATTTGTCACTTCGTGTGACAGAGAGATATCTCTAGGCCCTCTCAGTAATACAACATCATAAGAAGCTTCATGTGACTAATGAGTTTACTCATGGGATCTTGTATTACAGAACGAGTAAAGAGACTTTCCGGTAATGAGATTGAACTAGGTACGGAGATATCAACGATCGAATCTCGGACAAGTAACATATCGCCGGACAAAGGGAATTGCATACGGGATTGACTGAATCCTTGACATCATGGTTCAACTGATAAATATTTTTGTTGAATATGTAGAAACCAATATGGGCATCTAGGTCCCACTATTGGTTATTGACCGGAGAGGAGTCTTGGTCGTGTGTGCATGTTCCGAACCCATAGGGTCGCACGCTTAACGTTCGGTAGCGCTAGGGTAGTATTGAAATATTAATAAGTGGAAAATCTGAAGGTTGTTCGGAGTCCCGGATGGGATCCGGGATGTCCCGAGGAGCTCTAGAATGGTCCGGAGATAAAGATTTATATATGGAAAGTTGTTGTCGGGGTTCTGGGAAAAAGTCCGGTTTTTTCGGTATTGTACCGGGAAGCCACCTGAAGGTTCCAGAGGGTTCCGAAGAGGTCTGGAAGTCCTCAGAGGGTTCCACCATGCTCCATACAGTAGCATGGGATGTAGGAGGGCGCCCTGGCCTTAATGGGCCAGGGGCACCAGCCCCTACAAGGCCCATGCACATGGGGAAGGGGAAACCCTAAGGGGGAGGGCCTCCACTTGGCTTGGAGGGCACTCCTCCCTCCTTAGCCGCCGCCCCTGCCTTGGGAGGGGTCCTAGGGGCAGCTATCCCTTCCGTGCTTGCCCTGTCTCCCTCCCGTTACGCCTCCTCCATGTTTCGTCATTACTTGGTGAAGCCCTGCCGGAGTTCCGCTGCCACCACTACCACCACGCCATCGTGTTGGTTCAGATCTCATCTACCTCATCTTCCTCACTTATTGGATCAAGAAGGATAGGAAACCACTGAGCCGTACATGTACTAAACTCGGAGGTGTCGCGCATGCGGTACTTGGATCGGATTGGATCACGACGCGAGTACGACTACGCCAACCATGATCTCTAGATCGTTAACGCTTTCGTTCTACAAGGGTATGTAGACACCACTCCCCTCTCGGTGCTATACATATCCTAGATTGGATCTTGGGTGTTTCGTAGGATTTTGTTTGATTTTCATGCTTCGTTCCCCATCAGTGGTATCATGAGCTAGGTCTATGCGTAGATGTATATGCATGAGTAGAACACAAACAAGTTGTGGGCGTTGATGTTCAGATTTCTTACTTCCCTTGTCTTATTTGGATTCGGCAGTATTGTAGGATGAAGCGGCTCGGACCAACCTTACATGTCCACGCACATGAGACCGGTTTCACTGTTTGACATGCAACTTGTATTGAATAAAAGTGGCATTGCGGGTGTCTGTCTCTCCTACTTTAGTTGAATCTGATTTGACAAAGGCGGTTGATACGTCCATTTTTCATCATGTTTTTATATCAATATTTATTGCATTATGGACTTTTATTTCACATTAGGGTACAATACTTATGCCTGTTCTCCCTTGTTTTACAACGTTTACATGAAGAGGGAGAATGCCGGCAGCTGGAATTCTGGACCAAAAAGGAGCAAATCTGAGATACTTATTCTGCACAACTCCAAAAGTCCTGAAAGCTTACGGAGAATTATTTTCGAATATATAAGAACTATTGGGCGAAGAAAATACCAGAGGGGACCCCACCAGATGGTCACAAGCCTGGGGGCGCGCCCTACCCCCTAGGCACGCCCCCAGGGCTTGTGGGCCCCCTAGCAGGTCTCCGATGCCCAGCTTTGGCTATATGGAGGGTTTTGACCTAGAAAAAAAATCAGAAGATAACTTTTGGGACAAAGCACCGCCGTCTCGAGGCAGAACCTGGGCAAGAGCAATCTAGAGGTCTAGCAGAATGATTCTACCGGGGAAACTTCCCTCTTGGAGGGGGAAATCGAAGCCCTCGTCATCACCAATGATCCTCTCATCGAGAGGGGGTCAATCTCCATCAACATCTTCACCAGGACCATCTCCTCTCAAACCCTACTTCATCTCTTGGATCCGATCTTTGTCTCAAAACCTCAGATTGGTACCTATAGGTTGCTAGTAGTGTTGATTACTCCTTGTAGTTGTTTTATTCGGTGGAAGATTATATGTTCAGATCCTTGATACTATTGAATACTCCTCTGATTATGAACATGCACATGCTTTGTGAGTAGTTACGTTTGTTCCTGAGGACATGGGAGAAGTCTTGTTATCAGTAATCATGTGAGTTTAGTATTCGTTCAATATTTTGTTGAGATGTATGTTGTCTTTCCTCTAGTGGTGTTATGTGAACGTCGACTACATGACACTTAACCATGATTTGGGCCTAGGGGAAGGCATTGGGAAGTAATAAGTAGATGATGGGTTGCTAGAGTGACAGAAGCTTAAACCCTAGTTTATGTGTTGCTTCGTAAGGGGCTGATTTGGATCCACATGTTCATGCCATGGTTAGATTTATCTTAATTCTTCTTTCGTAGTTGCGGATGCTTGCGAGAGGTGTTAATTATAAGTGGGAGGCTTGTCCAAGTAAGGACAGCACCCAAGCACCAGTCCACCCACATATCAAATTATCAAAGTAACGAACGTGAATCATATGAGCATGATGAAAACTAACTTGACAGTAATTCCCATGTGTCCTCGGGAGCGCTTGGCTTTATATAAGAGTTTGTCCAGGCTTGTCCTTTGCTACAAAAAGGATTGGGCCACCTTGCTGCACCTTTGTTACACTTGTTACTTGTTACCCGTTACGAATTATCTGATCACAAAACTATTTGTTACTGATAATTTCAGTGCTTGCAGAAAATACCTTGCTGAAAACCACTTGTCATTTCCTTCTGCTCCTCGTTGGGTTCGACACTCTTACTTATCGAAAGGACTACGATAGATCCCCTATACTTGTGGGTCATCAGCGGTCCATGTAGTAGGTTTAAAGGCAACTTGTATATCACCGTTGTGATTTTGCGTAGACAATAACGGTTCTTATAGTTTGCCCTAGCAGCCACGTAAAATTGCAACAAGAAAGTAGAGGACGTCTAACTTGTTTTTGCAGGGCATGTTGTGATGTGGTATGGCCAAAACGCGATGTGATATATGTTGATGTATGAGATGATCATGTTTTTTAATAGGTTCACGACTTGCAAGTCGATGAGTACGGCAACCGGCTGGATCCATAGGGTTGTCTTTAATTTATTGTATGACCTGTGTGTCAACAAATGACGCCATGTAATTGCTTTACTTTATCGCTATGCGTTAGCAATAGTTCTAGAAGCAACAGTTGGCGAGATGACCACGTGACGACACGATGATGGAGATCATGGTGTCATGCCGGTGACGATGGAGATCATGCCGGTGCTTTGGAGATGGAGATCAAAAGCACAAGATGATAATGGCCATATCATGTCACATATTTTGATTGCATGTGATGTTTATCTTTTATGCATCTTATTTTGCTTAGGACGACGGTAGCATTATAAGATGACCCCTTCACTTAATTTCAAGATAAAATGTGTTCTCCCTAAGTATGCACCATTGTGAAAGTTCGTCATTTCGAAGCACCTCGTGATGATCGGGTGTGATAGACTCTACGCTCGCATACAACGGGTGTAAGCCAGCTTTTACACATGTGGAATACCTCGGTTAAACTTGACGAGCCTAGCATGTACAGACATGGCCTCGGAACACAGGAGATCGAAAGCTCAAACATGAGTCATATAGTAGATATGATCAACATGGAGATGTTCAACATTGATGACTACCCCATCTCACGTGATGATCGGACATGGGTTACTTGATTTGGATGTTGATTTAAGTGGGAGTTCATGAGTAATTTGATTAACTGAACTAATTATCATGAACATAGTCTAAATTGTCTTTGCAAATTATGTTGTACATCAATAGCTCACGCTGTAGCTCCCTGTTTTAGTATGTTCCTAGGGAAAGACTTAAGTTGAAAGACATTGTAAGCAATTATGCGGACTAGGTCCGTAGTCTGAGGATTGTGCTCACTTCTCCATAGAAGGCTTATGTCCTTGATGCACTGCTCAGTGTGCAACCCCTCTAGCGTCGTTTGTGGCTATTGTGAACGTCTGGTAGGCACGTTATGATGACTACTCGATAATTCAGTGCGCCATGCTTTATGGCTTAGAAATCAGGGCCGCAAAGATGTTTTGAACGCCACGGAGGATATGAGATGTTCCAAGATCTGAAATTGGTATTTCAGGCTCATGCCCGTGTTGAGAGGTATAAGACCTCTGACAAGTTCATTGCCTGCAAGATGGAGGAGAACATCTCAGTTAGTGAGCATGTGCTCAGAGTGTCTGGGTGCTACAATCGCTTGAATCAAGTGGGAGTTAATCTTCCAGATAAGACAACAGTTAACAAAGTTTTCTAGTTACTGCCACCAAGCCATAAGGGTTTTGTGATGAACTGTAATATGCAAGGGATGGAGAAAATCATCCCCGAGCTGTTTGCGATGCTTAAGGCCGCGGAGGTAGAAATCAAGAAAGAGCATCAAGTGTTTATGGTTAATAAGACCAACAGTTTCAAGAAGAAATGCAAGGGAAAGAAAGGGAACTTCAAGAAGAACGGAAAGCAAGTTGCCGCTCCCGTGAAGAAACCCAAGGCTGGACCCAAACCTGAGACTGGGTGCTTCTACTACAAGGGGAGTGGTCACTAGAAGCAGAACTGCCCCAAGTACTTGGCAGATAAGAAGGATGGCAACGTCAGTGTAGGTATATTTGATATGCATGTTATTGATGTGTATCTCACTAGTGCTCGTAGTAGCGTCTGGGTATTTGATACCAATTTAGTTGCTAATATTAGTAACTCGAAGCAGGAGATGCAGAGTAACGGAGACTAGCCGAGAGCGAGGTGACGATGAGTGTTGGATGTGTCTCCAAGGTTGATATGGTCACCATCGGCACACTCGTAATACCTTCGGGATTAGTATTAAACCTAAATAATGGTTATTTGGTGCCTGCATTGAGCATAAAACAGTATATCTGGATATTGATTATTGCAAGACAGTTATTCATTTAAGTTAGAGAATAATGGTTATTCTATTTTTGTGAGTAATATCTTTTATGGTCACGCACCCCTTGTGAATGGTTAATTCTTGTTGAATCTCGGTCGTCGTGATACACATATTCATAATATTGATGCCAAAAGATGCAATGTCAATGATGATAGTACCACATACTTGTGGCACTGCCGCTTAGGTCATATTGGTGTAAAGCGCATGAAGAAACTCCATGCTGATGGACTTTTGGAATCACTTGATTATGAATCATTTGATACATGTGAACCATGCCTCATGGGCAAGAATAAAAACCAGTTTTCCGAAACAATGGAGCAGGCAAGTGACTTATTGGAAATAATACAACCGATGTTTGCGGTCCGATGAGTGTTGAAGCATGTGGTGGATATCGTTATTTTCTTACCTACACAGATGATTTGAGTAGATATGGGTATATTTACTTAATGAAACACAACTCTGAAACATTTGAAAAGTTCAAGGAATTTTAGAATGAAGTGGAGAATCATAGTAACAAGAAAATAACGTTTCTATGATCTGGTCGTGGAAGTGAATATTTGAGTTACAGTTTGGCAATAATTTAACACAATGTGGAATTGTTTCACAACCCACGCCACCAGGAACACCACAACGTAATGGTGTGTCCGAATGTCGTAATCGTACTTTATTGGGTATGGTGCATTCTATGATGTCTCTTACCGATTATCCACTATCGTCTTGGGGTTATGCATTAGAGATAGCCGCATTCACTTTAAATAGGGCACAATCTAAATCCGTTGAGATGACTTCGTATGAATTATGGTTTGGCAAGAAACCTAAGTTGTCGTTTCTTAAAGTTTGGGATGCGACGTTTATGTCAAGAGGCTTCAGCCTGATAAGCTCGAACCCAAAGCGGAGAAATGCGTCTTCATAGGATACCCTAAACAGACCATTAGGTATACCTTCTATCATAGATCCGAGGGCAACATTTTGTTGCTAAAAATGGGTACTTTCTAGAGAAGGAATTTCTCTCGAAAGATGTGAGTGGGAGGAAAGTAGAACTTGATGGGTAATTGTACCTTCTCTCGAACTGGAGAGTAGCATATCACAGAAAGCAGTTTGCGTGATGCCTACACCAACCAGAGAGGAAGCTAATGATGATGATCATGAAACTTCATATCAAGTTACTACCAAACTTCGTAGGTCGACCAGGACACGTTCCACACCGGAGTGGTACGGTAATCCCATCATGGAAGTCATGTTGTTAGACAACGGCGAACCTACGAACTATGAAGAAGCAATGATGGGCTTGAATTCTCACAAATGGCTTGAGACCATGACATCCGAGATTGGATCCATGTATGAGAACAAAGTACGGACTTTGGTAGACTTGCCCGATGACCGGCAGGCCATTGAGAATAAACTGATCTTTAAGAAGAAGACAGACGCTGATGGTAATGTCACCGTCTATAGAGCTCAACTTGTCACAAAAGGTTTTTGAAAAATTCAAGGAGTTGACTATGATGAGACTTTCTCACCCGTAGTGATGCTTAAGTCTATTAGAATTATGTTAGCAATCGCCGCATATTATGACTATGAAATCTGGCAGATGGACGTCAAATAGCGTTCCTTAACGGGTTCCTTAAGGAAGAGTTGTATATGATGCAACCAGAAGGTTTTTTCGATGATAACAAGGTATGAAAGCTCCAGCGATCCATCTATGGATTGGTGCAAGCATCTCGGAGTTGGAATTTACGCTTTGATGAGGTGATCAAGGCTTTTGGTTTTATACAAACTTAGCATTTCTAATATTATATGTGGATGACATATTATTGATTGGAAATGATATAGAATTTCTGGAAAGCATAAAGTGTTATTTCAACACGAGTTTTACAATGAAAGACCTAGGTGAAACTGCTTACATATTGGGCATCAAGATCTATAGAGATAGATCTAGATGCTTGATAGGACTTTCACAAAGCACATACCTTGACAAGATTTTGAACAAGTTCAAAATGGACCAGTCAAAGAAGGGGTTCTTGCTTGTCTGTGCAAGGTGTGAAGTTGAGTCAGATTCAAAGCCCAACCACGGCAGAAGAGAGAGAAAGGATGAAGGTCATCCCCTATGCCTCAGCCATAGGCTCTATAATATATGCAATGCTGTGTACCAGACTTAATGTGTGCCTTGCGAGAAGTCTGGCAGGGAGGTACCAAACTGATCCATGAGTAGATCAGTGGGCAACAGTCAAGAATATCCTTAGGTACCTAAAGAGGACTAAGGAAATATTTCTTGGTTATGGAGGTGATAAAGAGTTCATCGTAAAGGGTTACGTTGATGCAAGCTTTGACACCGATCCGGGAGATTCCGAGTCTCAATACGGATACATATTAAATGTGGGAGCAGTTAGCTAGAGTAGCTCCATACAGAGCATTGTAGATATAGAGATTTGCAAAGTACATACAGATCTGAATGTTGTAGACCCGTTGACTAAAACCTCTCTCACAAGCAAAACATCATCAAACCCTAGAACTCATTCGGTGTCAATCACATGGTGATGTGAACTAGATTATTGACTCTAGTGTGGAAGACTATTGGACATATGCCCTAGAGGCAATAATAAAATGGTTATTATCATATTTCCTGTTCATGATAAGTGCTTATTATTCATGCTAGAATTGTATTGATCGGAAACTTAAATACATGTGTGAATACATAAACTACATCGTGTCCCTAGTAAGCCTCTACTAGTCTAGCTCGTTGATCAAAGATGGTTATGGTTTTCTAACCATAGACATCAATTGTCATTTGATAATGGGATCACATCATTAGGATAATGGTGTGATGGATAGACCCAACCGTAAGCTTAGCATCAGATCGTTTAGTTATTTGCTATAGCTTTCTTCACGTCAAGTATTTGTTCCTTCGACCATGAGATCATGCCACTCCCAGATATCGAAGGAATGCCTTGTGTGCTATCAAACGTCACTTCGTAACTGAGTGATCATAAAGGTGCTCTACAGGTATCTCCGAAGGTGTCTGTTGGGTTGCATGGAACGAGACTGGGATTTGTCACTCCATGTGACTGAGAGATATCTCTGGGCCCTCTCAGTAATACAACATCATAAGAAGCTTCATGTGACTAATGAGTTTACTCACGGGATCTTGTATTACCGAAAGAGTAAAGAGACGTGCCGGTAACGAGATTGAACTAGGTATGGAAATACCGACGATCGAATCTCGGACAAGTGACATATCGCCGGACAAAGGAATTTCATACGGGATCGACTGAATCCTTGAAGTCATGGTTCAACTGATAAAAAAATTCGTTGAATATGTAGGAACCAATATGGGCATCCAGGTCCCGCTATTGGTTATTTACCAGAGAGGAGTCTCGGCCATGGCTGCATGTTCCGATCCCGTAGGGTCGCACGCTTAACGTTCGGTGGCGCTATGGTAGTATTGAGATATTAATAGTGGAAAATCCGAAGGTTGTTCGGAGTCCCGGGTGGTATCCGGGATGCCATGAGGAGCTCCGGAATGGTCCGAAGATAAATATTTATGTAAGGAAAGTTGTTGTCGGGGTCCCGGGAAAAAGTCCGTTTTTTTCGGTATTGTATCGGGAAGCCACCGGAAGGCTCTAGAGGGTTCTGGAGAGGTCTTTAAGTCCTCGGAGGGTTCCACCATGTCCCATACAGTAGCATGGTTTGTAGGTGGGCGCCCTGGCCTTAATGGGCCAGGGGTACCAGCCCCTACAAGGCCCATGCGCATGGGGAAGGGGAAACCCTAAGGGGGAGGGCCTCCACTTGGCTTGGAGGGCACTCCTCCCCCCTTGGCCACTGCCCCCTACCTTGGGAGGGGAGCTAGGGCTGCCACGCCCCTCCCTCACCCCTATATATAGTGGGGAGGTGCAGGGGGCAGTTAGACTTTCCGTGCTTGCCCTGTCTCCCTCCTGTTACTCCACATTCCGTCAGTGCTTGGCGAAGCCCTGCCGGAGTTCCGCTGCCACCACCACCACCACACCGTCGTGTTGGTTCAGATCTCATCTACCTCCTCTCCCTCACTTGCTGGATCTAGAAGGAGACGACGCCGCCGAAGGGTCCGTGTGCTAAACTCGAAGGTGTCGCGCGTGCGGTACTTGGATCGGATTAGACCGCGACGTGAGTACGACTACGCCAACCACGATCTCTCGATCGTTAACGCTTTTGGTCTTCAAGGGTATGCAGACACCACTCCCCTCTCATTGCTATACATCTCCTAGATTGGATCTTGGGGTTATGTAGTTTTTTTTGATTTTCATGCTTCGTTCCCCATCACCTCCTCCTCTTCCTCTTCCTTGTGAGCATCTTGCAGATCAAGATGGTGATCTGCTGCTTCCACATAGTCAGTAACATTGACATTCACAGCTTCACCTTGATGAACCCACCTAGTATATGTGACTGACACCCCATACAAGTGTAGATGATTTTGCATAGTTGACTCTGGTCTTGAAACTGAATTCATACAACTGCTACACGGGCAGTGCACATCTGATTTCAGACCACCATACTTAGCTCTGATAAAGGTCATGGATTTTTCAACCCCCTCGACATATGCAGGGAAGAATCGTCGAGTAGAATTATCCAAGTCCTATCCATCTATTATACATACAAATTAGTTCTTCCACTAGATATTATAGGAAAAACTTATTTTTTAATATAGTCCAGAAAAATACCTAGGTCGATGTCTAATGCTATGGCAAGATATTTGGACAAGCAGATCTAAGTAACAAAATATATGTAAAGCTAATTCAGCAAACAGATTGAGTGCTAAAATATGGCAGGCTATTTCAGCAATCAATGACGCCGAGCACACAGCCATCAAAGGCCATCTCAGCAACAAAGATTGAGTGTAATACGGTGTTGAGCTATTTCACCTAACAGATTGGCTATTAGACCATGGCAGTCTACTTCACAATACATACATAGTCCTAATGTATGGTAGGATACTTTAGCAACTAATCAGGCGTGACATGCCATATCAGCAAAGCAGATTGAGTGCAGAACAGGGCAAGGAACCTTCTTAAGCAGAGCATATTGACTGTAAACTATTTTTGCAAGCAGTGGGATTAATAGCGTCTATCAGCTAACATGTAGCGCTACTCCGACATGCACGGGGCCTCGGTCTAGAATGTGTGTACCATGGGAGAACCTGACTGCCGTGTATCTCTATAAGAATGACACCAGCAGTGGAGGCGCGGCTGGAGGACGGCAGTTTATGAGAGGTACTGTGGCGAGAGGATCGCCGTGCGTCCCCTCGATGAACCATGAGAACGATGTATCGGCGCGGCGGGAAGGGCGGCTTTGGAGGAGCGAATGGAGTGGAAGGGGCAGGGGGAGGGGGTTTCGGGAATATTATTGGCTAGCTGGCTGAAGGGGAGTTGACTTTAGGATTTGGGGGGAATTTTCGTGCAGTGGGCGGGGAGTTTGGCACATGGTCGGTTTCTCGAAATGCGGTCCCATGTGTCAGTGAAGAGGCAAGCTGAAGCGCGTTCCCTTTGGGTGAGCAGTGTGCAGGACCGACCCATGTGAGGGATGCAATGCAATGCGACCGCGACACGCGTGCTATAAGTGTACCGCCTTTTCCTTTCGAACTTGGTACTTTGCGCGATCCATCGATACTAATCCCGACTAAAATGGTGCCTGGTCTTTTCCCACGCGATGTGGGAGTTCGGCTTAGTTGGTTTCATAGAAAGAGCGAGAAAGATGTGAAATGTGTGAATGTGTAGTGGCCATACTATTGGAGGGCCTAAGAGATATTCTGTATGTAAACCCTTGGTCTTTATTTACTTCGCATATTAGCTTTGTCTCGGGTCAAACCTCCTAATCTTTGACCAAGTTTATACATACAAAAACAATGACAACACAATAACAAGTAAATGCGATTAGAATCATCATTCAATATATCTTCATACAATCTATCTTACTATGATTGTGAAAGTTCATATACACATGACGAGATTCATGCAAACACGGCAGATTTAAATTACATTTTGAACTTTTAGGACAAAAAAAAGAAAAGAAACCCGACCCTAAACCTATACTACGGTGGCGGCCGATGTCCACTTTCCTTTGTATTCTGCATCGGCGAGGACGTCCTCCATCTGCCGTCTCCATGAACGTCCGCGGGGTTCAAGACCTGTGAAGTGAAGGTGCGGTCTCTGGTGAGGAAGAGTAGAACACGGGAGATGAACCGGCCAACTTGGGACACCATGCCCTGCCGCCGCCCATGCCCTACTCATCCTCGGAGGAGTCCTCGGCCTCGGCAGTGCCGATGGACGTGTGGTCAATGATGATGGACGTGGACGGTCCGTCGTTGTTCACCTACCACATGCGCCCTCGAACGTTGGATGGCGGTACATAGGACGCGCGGTTGGCGGTGCTCTCGTTGTCGGCCACCGGCGCGGTCGGCGCTTGTGCAAGGGTGGTGACCTTGAGCTTCATCCCCGAAGACAAGCTATCCCGCAGAGCATTCCCACTAACGGTCATGGTCGATGTGGTGCCAGGGAGGAGGATGCGCTCTGGTGTGGATTTTAGCTGGGTGTTGCCGCTTTAAGTAGCTCATTCCGGTGAGGCCAAGCGTCCAGCTGCGTCAATGAGTCACCGGAGTTGGTTCCTCGGACAACGATCCTGATTAATGGCGGCATATGGATTGAATGGCGGCATACGGACTGAATGCTCTGATACTAATTGAAAGTGCTAGTTATCGACTAGAGGGGGGTGAATAGGCGATTTTTATGAAAGTCTTCAAATCACGAGGTCTTTGAAGACAAACCGATGAAATAAACCTATTGATATGCAGCGGAAGATAGACTACACTAGACAAGCCATAGTCAAGTAAGCAATGTAGTGAAAGTACGAAGACTATCAGCAGCTAGGTACTATGGATCAGGATGGAAGATAGTATGAAGCCAAACAGTAAATAGTCTTCACACAGTGAAGTCAATCAGATCAGACAAGCAAGCAATGACTTCATGAAGACAAACTAAAAAGTAAAGGGAAGTGGGGGATAGAACCAGTTGCTTGGTGAAGACAAGGATTTGGTAGACCAGTTCCAGTTGCTATGACAACTGTACGTCTGGTTAGGGAGGCTGAGATTTAACTCAGAAGACCGTGTGTTCACCTTATTCCCCTTGAGCTAAGGACACCCAGTCCTCGTTCAATCACTCTGGTAAGTCTTCAAGGTAGACTTCCAAACCTTCACAGACTTCATTCACCGGCGATCCACAATAACTCTTGGATGCTCAGAACGCGACGCCTAACCGGCTAGAGGATTCACAGTCCTCAAGTGTAACAAGTCTTCAGGTCATGCGGACAGAAAGACTTCAGTGACGCCTAACACTCTTTGGCTTTGGGTGTTTTGGGCTTTGTCCTCGCAAGGATCTCTCTCTCTCAAATGCTTCGGAGGTGGGTTGCACTCAAAGACAAAAGCCGTGCACTAACTCTGAGCAGCCACCAATTTATGGTGTAGGGGGTGGGCTATTTATAGGCAGTAGGCAACCCGACCTGATATGTCCGAAATGACCCTGGGTCACTAAGGAACTGACATGTGTCCAATGGTCGGATTTTAAACACATGCGGCAGCTTTTACTTGGGCTACAAGCAAAGTTGACTCGTCGAGCTCTGGATAAAATTTGCTCTCATTGTCTTCGCTCGAAGACATAGGATTTTGGTTGAGCATCACATCAGTCACTCTGACTTTGTTCACTTGGACCCCACTTAACAGTACGGTGGTCCCTATGAATCAACAAACAAGAAAAGGAACCTACTAAACAACTATGTCTTCGCACTCCATAGTCTTTAGGTGAATGTCTTCACATCTCATAATCTTCATCGTGAATGTCTTCACGAACCACCATTGTCTTCAATGTCTTCATACATTTTTAGGGGTCATCTCTAGTAGGTAAACTGAATCAATTAGGGACTACTACTTGTCTTATCCTGCAATTCTCACAAACACATTAGTCCCTCAACCAAATTTGTCGTCAATACTCCAAAACCAACTAGGGGTGGCACTAGATGCACTTACAATCTCCCCTTTTTGGTGATTGATGACAAACTAGTTGAAGTTTTCAACGGGGATAAAAGTATGTGAAAGTTAAATATCAAAGTCATTGGCTTCATAAGTTGCAAAAGGCTCCCCCTGAAGATGTGCATATAAGTATTTTGCTTTTGAATGCAAATGCACATGGCAGGTTTTACTTTGTGGAGATCCTCTTCAACTTACGAAGACAATTCATCATGCATATATAAACATAACGAAGATAATGACATGCATAATGAGAAATGGGTGTCTACAGAATGTCTTCATGCGGAATTTATCATCGCATCACAAAGTAGCAGCAAAAGTAGTGGACAACCATCAAGTTTAAGTGTTACAACTCAAGAGCCAAATAGTTTCAAAACGAGAGTTGTAAGAACTTAGCAAAAAAATAATGCAACCACCCCATATGGACCTGGTTGAAGACTATCAACCTCATATGCTTCTCCCCCTTTTGTCAGTAATGACCAAAAAGGTTTGAAGACATAGAGGACCTACTCGTTCCCAGTTGGAGTAGAAGATGGAGCAGGGTCGACGTTGGAGTTTGGTGGTGCAGAAGGGCCTGAAGCAGAATCGTGGTGTAGTGCAGCCAGAGTTGGTGAAGCGACGTCATCTTCTTCATCGACGACCCTCACCACAATAGTTGTAGCCGAAGCCGAATGTTTTCAATCTTCAATGGAAGGTGTGCGATGGAAACTTGCAGATTGCGGAGGCTTGGAGTCAAACTTGAAGCTCTCGGTGAAGCCATCTTGGCGAAGATCATCTTCAGAGCAGAGCAATGTGAGGCTCTTCCAGGACCTTCGACGGGCTTCATGCGCAACGAAAGAGTTCTTGGTGGCTAAGTTCCGAATACGATTAACATCCACCAAGAGACTCTGCATCTGACACTTCAGTCAGTCATGATGCCTATCCTGCTTTTGATGTAGAGACACCAGAAGCTCACGGTCGTTGAGGACACGAGGACGCTTCTGACGCCTTTGAGCAATGGTGTTGGCAGTGGCTTCAGTGTTGGCACGGTGCGGCATACGCAAGTTGCCAGCCAGAGGATAAGTAGGAGTTGCACCATTTGGCACATGAATCCCTTCAATAGGCTACGTGAAGCTTTGGAATTCTGCATTCTGAAGGTGGAGTGGCTTCTTTGCCGGCTCGGGGTAGATAGCTTCAATGGACATATCAACATCAGGCAGAAATACAATATGGTTGCGCGCTGAAGGTTGATAGTCGATGGTTGAATGAAGCTTGATCAAGTGCATCACCCATGGAGCATAAAATTTCAGGCCAAAAAGATCAATCCCAGAATCAACAAGCTGTCGGATGAACAAATCCTGAGTGTTGAATCTGATGCCATTGATGATAGAGAAAACCAATGTCTTCATGGCGCCTTCGAGTTTAGCTTCAGAGGAATTGCCTTTGATTGGCCAGAGAGTACGCCTCAGAATGTGATAAACTGTGCATGGCAAGTACTCAAGGTCCTTAACAAATAATTCCTTGGGGTATTCGGCGTCATGCGGCAATGGCTTCAGCATGCTCAGCATTTGGCTCATGTTGGGCTCTGGCTTCTGAAAGATACTTTGTAGTTCATTCTGATGAAGCTGACAACCAAGTTCGTACAACTCACCTGGAGTGGGCAGGGAAGTAAGCTCAATGATGTCCTGACCTTTGGCTTCGTGATGAATGTCGCGTGACATCCACTCAAGGATCCATGTCTTCGGATCCCTGTTGTAGCCTTGAATGTGCAATGTTGCATAGAACTGGAGCAAAAGTTCTTCATTCCAGTGCTCCTTGTCAGTCACAAACGGCAGCAGCCCAACATCCCGAAAACAATCAAGGGCCTCTTCGAGGCATGGCAGCCCAACCATAGCATCACAATCCAGATGCTTATGTGGAAAAATCCTGTCCTGGTTGTATAGGATGCAAGAGTAGTAGATTCGTTGCTGATGGCTCCAAAACCTGTCAGAGGATGTCTTTGGCTTCGTGTACGGGTTCTTGGCGCTGTCAAAGAAGGTGTTGTGCTCTCTGAAGCTGAGCACACTGAATGAGCTCTGAGTTGTTGCAGCACTTGGAAGCCTTGGCAATCTGGGCTTAGGCTTCTGAACTTGAGGCCTCTGCTCCACATGATAATCATATTGCGGCCCCGGAGTAGTGGGTGGAACCATGATAGGACATCTGACAGTCACCAACACACCACGATTGAACGCGCGTTCCATAGTATGAGGCCTTGGTGGAGGAACGGCATCATCAGAGATGATCGGCGGCACAATAGTGTCAGTAGCCACATTGGCTTCGGGCTCCACATTGTCTTCAGCCATGACAGAGTCATTGGCTTCAGTATTGTTGGTTGTGGCAGCCTCATTGTTTTCAACCTCCATCTGTTCAACAACTGGAGGGTCGGGCACAATCACATCCTCTTCTTGAATGACTGGATCACTGGCAGGGGTGTAGCCTCTCTTTCATCTTCTTTCTCTTCTTCTTTGGCTGATGCAGCCAGAATGTCTTCAGCAGCTTTAGCTTCAGACTCAGAGGCAGACACAGAAGGGGTGGCTTCAGGGAACACTTGACGTGCTACTGAGCTATGGTGTTGCACATCCTCTTCTGGAATGCTTGTCATGGAGACCTGTGGCCTGAGGCCTTTGCGAAGCCTGTGAAATGCTGGCGACGCCTTTGGAGAGGGGGTGGTCTATTCCATGAAGTTGTCATCATCAAGCACCGGAGTGGTGACTTGAGGTGGTGGAGTACATGGGTCTTGTCTTGTAGAGGGGTGTCTTGTTGTTGTTGCTCAACCCATGAGTCATCTTGAGCAACTGGAGTCAAGGGACGACCAATGCTAATAAGTTCACTGCTCGTGAGAGCAGGCAATGAAACCGACTTGGGTTCAAGCTGAGGAAGGACTTCATCATCATTCATATTGTCTTCACGACCAATGTCTCAGCTGCGTTGGGGTCAACGGCTGGAATCTCTTTACTTTCTGGAGCCTCTGTGGAAGCAGGCTCATGAATTACCAAGCGGCGCTCTTGGTTGGTAGAGGCAGGGAGAGCAACAGAGATTGGTTCAACGTTGAGGGGCTCTGGGGCAGCAGCACGCTCTGTCCTTGAAGACTTTGAAGCCTTTGTCTTCAACATATTCTTGGAGGGAGCACCATCAAAGGTGTCTTGAGCTTCCTCTTCCTTGCTTCGGCTTCGGCTTGCCTTGTCTTCTTCAGCTCAGAAGCTGCTGAGGTGACCTTTGGCTTCGAGCCTGTCATGCTGGCAGGGAAGACAATGCTGGGTTGTTCCTGCCTTGGAGCTTCTAGTATGGCTTCAGCAGACTTCTTCTTTTTCTTTGCAGCCATCTTGGGGTCAATGCCAGGACACCCAAGAGCCTTTCTCTTCTCATCTTCATTGTGCGCTTGCACACACTTCTGCGCGTAGTACTTCATGCGCTCGCATGAGCCTTTGGCTTCTTCACGCTTCTTGTTGAACTCTGCCTTGAGATCTTGCATCATCTTCTTGAAGATTTGCACAGCAGCCACACTGAGCTTGGCCATATGCTTCTTGAAATGTGCCTTCTTATAATCAATCTTGTTCTTGAGCTCAACAATTTTCTGAGCCAAGGCAAGTTCATTGGCAATGGCTCCGTGAAATGTGACGCTGATGTCCAGAGGCAGCTGTAGATTATCAATGTTGGTACTCTGGTCCTCAAACCACTCATCAATGAAGTTCATCAGAATATCAGCATCGAAGAGAGGCAGATCGTGGAAGATCTCAGCATCTTGCTTGCTCTTGATCAACATATCCAGAGCTTCATCTCCTAGATCTTCATCACTTGACAAATCAATGGTGTTTTCCTCATTGCCCAGAACGACAGCAGGAGTCAGGTCATGCCCTGAAATCTTCTTGGTCTTCTTGGTCTTCCTGGAGACACGAGACAACTCTTCAGACTGCACACTGGGTTCAGGAGGTGCAGTCTTCAATGGCTTCACAGTCGAAGCTTTTGGTGTTGCAGAGGGCTTTGAAGCTTTCGACTTCTTCTTCTTCTTCTGGTTCGGTGGTGCAGGTGCATCTTCAGAGTCTGCATCATCAGCAGATTGTTCCACCTCTGAGCAGCAATATGGGAGAGGAGCCCATCGAAGCTATTGAAGGGGCCAATGACATTAGGATTGGCATCACGTGTGCCATCATGCCTTGGAGCAGACGGACAAGGGTTGAAGTCAAGTACGAATGCCTTCTTGTTCTTGGCAGCCGACTCCTTTGCAAACTGAAAGTTGCGCTTGAAGAGATCATCATCACGACACCATCGAAGAGATGATGGGTCGGCATTAGCAGGCTGAGGCCCTCTAACCATGCATGGATAGAAGCCTTGAGCAATAGCTTCAGACTTCGTCTTGGGTGGCAGATTCTTGTAAAGAATATCGCCCCATGGGCGCTTGATAGCATTCTTCTCAGCATACTCAGGAGTGACGAAGTTATACTTGAACCATTTTTCTTCCCAATATCTTCTGATCCATTGTATTCTGGTCTTGCGCTAATTGTAACTCTCCTCAGGATCTAATTTGTACAATTCAAACAGATCGGGAGGCAGATCCAGAGCAGTGTTTCCACGGCGCTGCCTGCCACCCTTCCTTGTTGATTTCTCAGTAGCCATAATATTCAGACAGAGAGGCTTCAAGCCAGTGAAAGGCTTCCGTCTACTTGTCAAACAAGAACTAGATTGAGGGGAGTCAATATGATGATGTAAGAATTCTGCAAATGAATGCAGACTATGAGAACCAAGGGATTCTCTCACGGACATGTACCTATGACAGTATTAGAGATGCGAGGGTAGGGGAAGAGGTCATATGCATTCTCAGAAGATTTTGAAGATAAATCAGTTTGAAGACATTGACCTCATAGTGCGAAGATATTCACTTATTTGAAGTGAGTTGGTTCCAGATTTGTACGAATCCATGAATAAGTACAAGTGAGGAATCTAACTAGTTATGAAGCATAAGTGCATATACTTTGCAAGATATGAGATTCAGAAAGAGAAAGATCGAGATTTTGAAGTGTAGAAACCACTTTTGGTTGAAGTGGATGGATTTGACAAATCAAAAAGGCTGTAAAAAGTGAGATTTATTTACCACAGACGAACTTCTAGACGAGGCAGAACGGATGTTGAGCAGTCCAATCTCCTGTGCCCTAACTTGGCGACGGAAGACACCTACGACGGCGGCGGACAAGACGAGGTCCGCGGCCGGTGTGAGAACGGCGTCGAAGAGGTCGCGGCAGCTAAGCACTTCGTCTCTGGCGTCGACGCGAGCTAGCGGTGGCGCTAGGTTTTGAGCAAGATGGCGAGGTGGAAGATGAGATAATGACCGTGCGGGTGTGTATTTATAAGGAGAAGGGTTGCGCAGCGCAATTTCTCAGGTGCCCCTGGTGGTTCACATCTGATGGACACGTTGATGACCCACAACTATAGGGGATCAATTGTAGCTCTTTTCAATAAGTAAGAGTGTCGAATCCAACGAGGAGCAAAAGGAAATAACAAGTAGTTTTCAGTAAGGTAATGTCTGCAAGTGCTGAAATTGTAAGTAGCGAGTAGTTTGATAGCAAGATAATTTGGAACGAGCAAGTAACTATAATAGTAAAAAGTATGCAGCAAGGTAGCCCAATCCTTTTGAGGCAAAGGACATGCCAAAATGGTCTCTTATGATAAGCAAAGCGTTCTTGAGGGTACACGGAAATTTCATCTAGTCACTTTCGTCATGTTGGTTTGATTTGTGTTCGCTACTTGATAATTTGATATGTGGGTGGACCGGTGCTTAGGTGCTTTTCTTACTTGAAAAAACCTCCTACTTATGATTAACCCTCCCGCAAGCATCCGCAACTACAAGAAAAGTATTAAGAATAAATTCTAACCATAGCATTAAACTCTAGGATCCAATCGGTCCCTTACAAGATAGCGCATAAACTGGGGTTTAAGCTTCTGTCACTCTCCCAACCCACCATCTAATTGCTACTCCACAATGCATTCCGTTAGGGCCAAATATGGTGAAGTGTTATGTAGTCGACATTCATATGACACCACTAAGGGAATAACAACATACGTACTATCAAAATATAAAACACATATCAAGTTCACATGATTACTTGCAACATGATTTCTCCCGTGACCTCAAGAACAAAAGTAACTAATCACAAATAATAAACATGCTCATGATCAGAGCAGTATTAAATAGCATATTGGATCTGAACATATAATCTTCCGCCAAATAAACCATATAGTAATCAACTACAAGATGTAATCAAGACTACTAGTCACCCACAAGCACCAATCTATAGTTCCGGTAACAAGATTGAATACACGAGATGAACTAGGGTTTGAGATGAGATGGTGCTGTTGAAGATGTTGATGGAGACTGCCCTCCCCAGGACGGGAGAGTTGTTGGTGATGATGATGATGACGATGATTTCCCCCTCCAGGAGGGAAGTTCCCCCGGCGGAATCACTCCGCCGGAGGGCAAAAGTGCTCCTGCCCAAGTGCCGCCTCGAGACGGTGGCGCTCCTTCCCGAAAGCCTTCTCTTTGTTTTTTCTAGGTCAAAATGACTTATATACCAGAAGATGGGCACCAGAGGTGGGCCGAGGAGGCCCCAACCCACCAGGGCGCGCCAGGGGGCCCTGGAGCGCCCAGGTGGGTTGTGCCCACTGGTGGCCCCCCTCTGGTAGTTATTGCCTCCAATATTTCTTAAATACTCCATAAAAAATCCCCGTCAAGTTTCAGCTCATTTGGAGTTGTGCAGAATAGGTAGCCTGACGTAGCTTTTTCAGGTCCAGATTTCCCGCTGCCGGAATTCTCCCTCTTTGTGTGTACCTTGTAAATTATGAGAGAGAAGGCATTAGAATTACTCCAAAAAGCATTATTATGGATAAAAACATTATAAATAACAGTAAGAAAACATGATGCAAAATGGACGTACCAACTCCCCCAAGCTTAGACCTCGCTTGTCCTCAGGCGAAAACCAAAATCGAAAAACATGTCCACATGCTTTGAGAGAGAAGTGTCGATAAAAAAATACGGACATAGAAGCATCATGTTGATTATTATAACAACAACAAAATTACACATAGGACTTTTATCAAAGAACTTTTATCATATACTTCTCATGAATAAGTAATAGTTCATCACATAATCGAAGTATAAAGCAAAAACTCTATTAGAAACCAACAAACTATGTTCTCAGTCAACTTTGCAACTACAATTCATCATCTTTTCAGGAAGGGTCACGTGTCGGAGCCTTTAGACAAGTCCACATACTCAACCATCATATAGTCTTGTAGGATTGCTAACACTCACCTTGTACCCGTGAGCAAAACGTTTCAACCAGACACATAGAAAGATAGGGGCTTATAGTTTTGCCTCCCAACATACTCACCTCAAGGGTGATGTCAACAATAATAACTCATGCCATCTATATTGAACTGGACATATGCGCCTAGATCTTTCCTCACCACATGATGCTTGCCAAAAGAGAAAATAAAAAGGAATAGAAGGAAAACTTTAACTCTTTGCATAAAAGTAAATACATAAAAGTAAAAGATAGGCCCTTCACAGAGGGAAGCAGAGGTTGCCATGCGCTTATTTGTTTGCATGCTCAATCCCTTAGTGCAAGAGAACGTCACATTGTATTGCCCCTTAAGATGACAACCTTTATTATGCACTCTGTCGCTTTTATTCTTTGTCATCCAAGTTCGTACAACGCTCAATTTTCTCTTACACTAAATGATCTCACATATTTAGAAGCAATTTTTATTTCCTTTTTGCACCGATGACAACTTACTTGAGGGATCTTGCTCAATCCCTAGGTAGGTATGGTGGACACTTGAAAAAAGATTTGGGTTTAAGGGTTTTTTGATGCACAAGTAGTATCTCTACTTAGTGCAGAATTTTTGGCTAGCAAAGATAGGGGGGCAAGCACCACATGTTGAAGGATCTATGACAATATGACTTCTATGGGAATATAAACAAACATAAACCATTAAGTTATCTTCCTTGTCCAACGTCAACAATTTTGGCATATAATATTTTGATGAGGGTTCACAATCACAAAAGGTTTCTAAGATAGTATATTTATATGTGAATCTTCTCTTCCCTTACTAATTCTTTCATGAGTTGCATCATTGACTAACGCTATGTTTGTCAATCCCTAATAAAATTTCCTACTTATACTTTTCCTTATGTCGTGCTATCACCTACCATAGGATTAGTATATGATTTTGTTGATTTATTTCCTTTCTTTTATTTATTTCCTTTCTATTTTTCTTTCTTTATTTGAAACATGAAATTAAAGAAAGCAAAAACTCAAACTAAACTTTATTATATAACTTGCACACGATTACAATGATAGATCACTAAGCAAACTCTCAAAGAAGAAAAGATCGAACTAACTTTATTTCATCTAAAGCAAAAAGACCGAACTAAGATAAGTAAAAGCAAAAGGATAGTGGGATGATACAATACCGGGGCACCTCCCCCAAGCTTGGCGGAAGCCAAGGGGAGTGCCCATACCCGATACTTAGTTCTCCTTTGGTAGTGAAGAAGATGGTGGTGGTGATGAAGAAGGTAATGGTGGTGGTGAGAAGGTAGGAGATTTTCCCTTTGCTTCCTTAAGCTTCTGACTAAGAGTAAAATTCTCCATCATCAACTCGCAATTATCTATCTCAAGTTTTATTATCCTCTTGCATAACGCCTTCATGCTTTCATTTTTGAACCGGGGACGAATCGATTCATCTTCATCCTCTTCGGAGGACTTGGGGTTTGCGATGAGATCAACAACAAAGCTCTCTCCTTCGGAGTCTTGAGATGACATATTTTCAAATCTACGTAGAAAGCAGCAAGAAAAGAGAACGGAGGATTTCTCCGCGATACGGTGGTTAACGGGTTCGGGAAGTATATATAGATTTTTTTATCTTGGAGTACAAGCATACGGAAGAAAAATGGAGTACGGAAGGTGTCCCAGGTGGGCACAACCCATCTGGGCGCGCTAGGCAAGCCTGGCGCGCCCTGATGTCTTGTGCCCTCAAGTGGACGCTTCCTGGTAGTTTCTTTATTTCCAAAATTCTAAAAGATTCTAAAGCTGACAAAAAATATTTTTGCAAACTTTTCAGAGTCCGTTTACTTACCGTATCACGTACCTCCTTATTTTCATGATTTTGGAGTGTTTGGGAAGGACTCTTTTATGTGTTCTTCCGGTGTCAAAGTTTGGATAATATTACTTTCAACATTAATAGGCGTACCTGAGATATAATGCTTTATTCGTTGTCCATTGACAACCATCGGGTTAGTACCTTCAGAATTATTTATTTTGATGGCTCCGGACCGGTAAACGTCCTCGATGACATATGGGCCTTCCCATTTTGAGAGGAGCTTTCCTGCAAAAAATCTACAATGAGAGTTGTACAAAAGAACATATTCTCCGACTTTAAACTCACAATTTGGGATTCTTTTGTCATGCCATCTTTTAACTTTTTCCTTGAATAACTTTGCATTTTCATATGCTTGGGTTCTCCATTCATCTAATGAGCTTATATCAAATAATCTCTTTTCACCAGCAAGTTTGAAATCATAGTTGAGCTCTTTCACTGCCCAAAATGCTTTATGTTCTAATTCAAGAGGCAAATGACAAGCTTTTCCATAAACCATTTTATAAGGAGACATACCCATAGGATTTTTATATGCTGTTCTATAAGCCCAAAGTGCGTCATCTAATTTCTTAGACCAATTCTTCATGGAGCTATTGACAGTCTTTTGCAAAATTAACTTTATTTCTCTATTGCTAAGTTCAACTTGACCACTAGACTGAGGATGATAGGGTGATGCAATTCTATGGTTAACATCATACTTGGCAAGCATTTTATGAAAAGCACCAAGAATAAAGTGTGAACCACCATCAGTCATTAAATATCTAGGGACTTCAAACCTTGGGAAAATAACTTCCTTAAGCATTTTAATAGAGGTGTTGTGACCAGCACTACTGGTTGGAATAACTTCTACCCATTTAGTAACATAATCAACAACCACCAAAATATGTGTATACCCATTAGAGGAAGGAAAAGGTCCCATGTAATCAAATCCCCAAACATCAAATGGTTCAACAACAAGTGAATAATTCATAGGCATTTCTTGACGCTTACCGATATTACCTATTCTTAGACATTCATCGCAAGATGAGACATACTTACGGGCATCCTTGAAGAGAGTAGGCCAATAAAATCCAGATTGCAATACCTTGTGAGCAGTTCTATCTCCAGCATGATGCCCTCCATAAGCCTCGGAGTGACATTTCCGTAGGATTTGTCCCTGTTCATGCTGAGGTACACAATGTCTAATAATACCATCTACTCCTTCTTTATAAATATGTGGGTCATCCCAAAAGTAGTGTCTTAAATCATAAAAGAATTTTTTCTTTTGTTGGTATGTACAAGTAGGTGGCAAACATTTAGCAACAATGTAATTAGCATAGTCAGCATGCTAAGGAGTACTATGAGAAACATTTATTGCAGCTAATTGCTCATCAGGAAAACTATCATCAATAGGTAGTGGGTCATCAAGCACATTTTCAAGCCTAGACAAGTTATCTGCTACTGGGTTCTCAACTCCTTTTCTATCAATGATATGTAAATCAAATTCTTGTAACAAGAGAACCCAACGAATAAGTCTAGGTTTAGCATCTTTCTTTTCCATAAGATATTTAATAGCAGCATGGTCCGTGTGAACAGTTACTTTGGAATCAACAATATAAGGTCTAAATTTATCACAAGCAAACACCACTGCTAAGAATTATTTTTCAGTAGTAGCATAGTTTCGTTGAGCACTGTCTAGAGTTTTACTAGCATAATGGATAACATTCAATTTATTATCAACTCTTTGTCCTAGAACAGCACCAACAACATAAGCACTAGCATCACAGATAATTTTGAAAGGCAAGTTCCAATCAGGTGGTTGAACAATAGGTGTAGTAATTAAGGCTTTCTTGAGTGATTCAAAGGCTTCAAGACAATCATCATAAAAAACAAAAGGAATATCCTTTTGCAAGAGGCTAGTGAGAGGCCTAGAAATTTTAGAAAAGTCTTTGATAAATCTCCTATAGAAACCAGCATGACCTAGGAATCTACGAATACCTTTGATGTCCTTGGGATATGGCATTTTCTCAATTGCATCAACCTTAGCTTGATCCACTTCAATACCTCTTTCAGAGATTTTATGACCCAAGACAATGCCTTCATTAACCATAAAGTGGCACTTCTCCTAATTCAAGACAAGATTTGTTTGTTCACATCTCTCCAAAACTCGGTCAAGATTGCTTAAACAATCATCAAAAGACTTCCCATAAACAGAAAAGTCATCCATGAAAACCTCAACAATAGTTTCACAAAAGTCAGAGAATATAGCAGTCATACATCTTTGAAAGGTAGCAGGTGCATTACATAAACCAAAAGCCATACGTCTATAAGCATAGGTTCCGAAAGGACAAGTAAAAGTGGTCCTTTCTTGATCAAGTTAAGAAACAGGTATTTGTGAAAAGCCAGAGTATCCATCAAGGGAGCAAAAGTGTGTGTGCTTAGACAATCTTTCAAGCATTTGATTAATAAAAGGCAGAGGGTAATGATCTTTTCTAGTTGCTTTGTTTAATTTTCTAAAATCAATTACCATTCTATACCCTGTAACAATTCTTTGTGGAATAAGTTCATTCTTATCATTAGGAACAACAGTAATACCTCCTTTCTTAGGGACACTATGAACAGGACTTGCCCATCTACTATCAGCTATAGGATAGATTATACCTGCTTCCAGAAGTTTTAATATTTCCGTTCTTACCACCTCTTTCATCTTCGGATTTAACCGATGTTGATGATCAACAACGGGTTTAGCATCAGGTTCCATATTAATTTTGTGCTGACATAGAGTGGGACTAATGCCCTTTAAATCATCAAGAGTATATCCAATAGCAGCCCGGTGCTTCCTTAGAACTTTCACTAGTCTTTCTTCTTCATGTTCTGAAAGGTTAGCACTGATAATAATAGGATATCTCTTCTTTTCATCTAGATAAGCATATTTCAAAGTGCCTGGCAATTGTTTTAATTCAAACACGGATCACCATTATGTGGAGGAGGCCCTCCTAGAGTTTCAATAGGCAAATTGTGTTTAAGTAGAGGACGTTGTTCAAAGAAAATCTTATCTATTTCATTTCTTTCGTGCATATGTAAATCATTTTCATGGTCTAGCAAATATTGTTCTAAAGGATCAGTAGGTGGCACAACAATAGAAGCAAGACCAATTAATTCATCCTTACTAGGCAATTATTGTTCATGAAGATTGCTACTAAACTTGGAAAAATTGAATTCATGAGACTCATCACCAAAGCTAACACCAACAGTTTGTTTCTTACAATCTATCTTAGCATTAACTGTGTTCAAGAAAGGTCTACCAAAGATAATGGGACAAAAGTCATCTTGTGGGGAACCAAGAACAAGAAAATTAGTAGGGTATTTTATTTTCCCACACAAGACTTCAACATCTCTAACAATCCCAATTGGTGATATGGTGTCTCTATTAGCAAGTTTAGTAGTAACATCTATTTCTTCTATCTCAGCAGGTGTTATGTCTTTCATAATTTCTTGATATAAAGTGTAAGGAGAAGCACTCACACTAGCACCCATGTCACATAAACCATGATAACAATGATTTCCTATTTTACCTGAAATAACAGGCATGCCAACAACAGGTCTATGTTTATCTTTTCTATCAGGTTTAGCAATTCTAGCAGCTTCTTCATAGAAGTAAATAACATGCCCATCAATATCTTCTTCGAAGAGATCTTTAACCATAGCAATGCTAGGTTCTACTTTAATTTTTTCATCAGGTTTAGGTGTTCTAATATAGCTTTTGTTAACCATAGTTGAAACTCTAGCATGTTCCTTTATCCTAACAGGGAAATGTGGTTTCTCAATATAAGCAGAAGGAACAACTGGATCAACATTATAAAGTATAGTTTCTTCTTTAACTGGTACCAGTTCTTTAATTTCTTCTTTAATAGGTGGGTGATATTTAAACCACTTCTCTTTAGGAAGTTCAACATGAGTAGCAAATGATTCAGAAAAGGAGGCTACTATCTAAGAGTCAAGTCCATATTTAGTGCTAAACTTTTGAAAAGGATCGGTATTCATAAAAGATTTAACACAACCATACTTAAGTTTAATACCTGACTCTTTACCTTCGTCGAGTTCCCAATCTTCAGAGTTGCATTTAATTCTTTCTAAAAGATCCCACCGGAATTCAATAGTCTTCTTCGTAAAAGAACCAGCACAAGAAGTATCAAGCATGGTTTGATCATTACGAGAAAGCCGAGCATAAAAATTATGGATAATAATTTCTCTTGAGAGCTCATGATTGGGGCATGAATATAACATTGACTTAAGCCTCCCCTAAGCTAGAGCGATACTTTCTCCTTCACGATGCCAAAAATTATATATATAATTCCGATGACGATGAACTAGATGCATAGGATAAATTTTTTGGTGGAACTCCAATTTCAAATGGTTCCAATTCCATGACCAATATCATCGCATAGCCTATACCATGCCAATGCTTTTTCCCTTCAAAGATAAAGGGAAAACCTTTTTCATCACCTCATCTCTGGGTAAACCTGCAAGCTTAAACAATCCACAAATTTGTTCTACATATATCAAGTGCATATCAGGATGTTCTATTCCATCTCCTGCATAAGGATTAGTTAGCAGTTGTTCTATCATACCCGAAGGAATTTCATATTCAATATTTTCAGTAGCTGCAGTATGTCGAGGGGTAACTAATTGTGGTTCCGGATGAGGTGAATATACCCCGAAGGAATTTCATATTCAATATTTTCAGTAGGTGCAGTAAGGTAATGTCTGCAAGTGCTGAAATTGTAAGTAGCGAGTAGTTTGATAGCAAGATAATTTTTCACGAGCAAGTAACGATAATAGTAACAAGTATGCAGCAAGGTGGCCCAATCCTTTTTAGGCAAAGGGCAGGCCAAAACAGTCTCTTATGATAAGCAAAGCGTTCTTGAGGGTACACGGGAATTTCATCAAGTCACTTTCATCATGTTGGTTTGATTTGTGTTCGCTACTTTGATAATTTGATATGTGGGTGGACCGGTGCTTAGGTGTTGTTCTTACTTGAAAAAACCTCCTACTTATGATTTACCCTCCCGCAAGCATCCGCAACTACGAGAAAAATATTAAGAATAAATTCTAACCATAGCATTAAACTCTAGGATCCAATCGGTCCCTTACGGAATAGCGCATAAACTGGGGTTTAAGCTTCTGTCACTCTCCCAACCCACCATCTAATTGCTACTCCACAATGCATTCCCTTAGGCCAAAAATATGGTGAAGTGTCATGTAGTCGACGTTCACATGACACCACTAAGGGAATAACAACATACATACTATCAAAATATCGAACACATATCAAGTTCACATGATTACTTGCGACATGATTTCTCCTGTGACCTCAAGAACAAAAGTAACTACTCACAAATAATAAACATGCTCATGATCATAGGAGTATTAAATAGCATATTGGATCTGAACATATAATCTTCCACCAAATAAACCATATAGTAATCAACTACAAGATGTAATAAACACTACTAGTCACCCACAAGCACCAATCTATAGTTCTGGTAACAAGATTGAAGACATGGGATGAACTAGGGTTTGAGATGAGATGGTGTTGTTGAAGTGTTGATGGAGATTGCCCTCCCCAAGATGGGAGAGTTGTTGGTGATGATGATGACGATGATTTCCCCCTCCGGGAGGGAAGTTCCCCTGGCGGAATCGCTCCACCGGAGGGCAAAAGTGCTCCTGTCCAAGTTCCGCCTTGAGAAGGCGGCGCTCCATCCCAAAAGCCTTCTCTTTATTTTTTCTAGGTCAAAATGACTTATATACCAGAAGATGGGCACTGGAGTGGGCCGAGGAGGTCACAACCCACCAGGGCGCGCCAGGGGGCCCTGGCGCGCCCAGGTGGGTTGTGCCCACCTGGTGGCCCCCTCTGGTAGTTATTGGATCCAATATTGCTTAAACATTCCATAAAAATCCCCGTCAAGTTTCAGTTCATTTGGAGTTGTGCAGAATAGGTAGCCTGACGTAGTTTTTTTAGGTCCAGATTTCCATCTGCTGGAATTCTCCCTCTTTGTGTGTACCTTGTAAATAACGAGAGAAAAGGCATTAGTATTACTCCAAAAAGCATTATTATGGATAAAAACATTATAAATAACAGTAAGAAAACATGATGCAAAATGGACGTATCACACGTGGCATGCATGCAACTCATTGAAAGTTGTTCCATGTTCCCAAGCGCGCCTGGTTTGTCGGGTGGTCGTTTCGACTTCTCCGGTATCCAGGCAAAAGAGATATGGCATTAAAACAGTTTAAAATGTGTGTCTCTGTATCTTCAGCTGACAAGGACGTAGTGAAGACATTCGATAGGTATCAACATAATGCATATGATTGGATAGATAGAATTTGAGGAAGAAGCACAGAAGGGGTTAGGGTCCGATCACATTCACTTAGTTCAGAAAATGGCAAGTTTGAAGACATAGCTATAAGTGAATGTTGTAGAGGACAGAGCACACACACACACACACACATATATATATATATTTCAGTAAAGACCAAATCAACATTGCGAAGATAAACCTTGAAGTCAAATCAATGTTGAAGACAAACCTAATATGAAGATAATGCAATCATGACGCCACATGCAAATCTTCGAGAAAGTTTTGTGGTGGTGTTACCCACCGTATAGCAAGTATTAGACCCAGACACGGCGCACAATTATCGTGGCGCTCCGAAGTCAAATTCTGTGTTAATGTATTCACACTTAGAGGGTAAGTCTTCATTGATTGAAGATATACGTTACTTCGTGTATTGCACATCTAAGTCATCAACATGCATAGGTGTTAGGATGTGTGTCCAATCACAGGACATTCGAGGATTCTAAGATATTTAGCTCACACCGCAGCTTGCAAAACCTTTTCTCATCCAAGGGCTTTGTGAAGATATCTGCCAATTGCTCTTCAGTGTTGACATGAATGATATCAATCTCTTCTTTCATGACATGATCTGTGAGATTGTGATGATGGATCTGAATGTACTTTGTCTTCAAGTGTTGAACTAGGTTGTTGGCAATCTTGATGGCGCTTTCATTGTCGCAGTAGAGTGGCACATGCTTCAGGTGGATGCCATAGTCCTTGAGAGTTTGCTTCATCCATAGAAGCTGAGTGCAGCAAGATCCAGTAGCAATGTATTCGGATTCAGCAGTGGAGTGATACACAGTTCTACTTCTTTGAAGACCAACAGACAAGAGATCTTTTAAGAAAGCGACATGTGCCTGATGTGGACTTGTGATCAACCTTGTCACCAGCATAATCAGCATCTGAGAATCCAACTAGATCAAACTCTGAGCCCTTTGGATACCATAATCCTAGTGTTGGGGTGTGAGCCAAATATCGAAGAATTCGCTTCACAGCTAAGTGATGCGATTCCTTTGGTGCCGCTTGGAATTGGGCACACATGCAAACCCTAAGCATTATATCAGGCCTAGATGCACATAAGTAGAGTAAAGAACCAATGATGGAGCGGTATTCCTTTTGATCGAACTCTTTACCATTGTCGTCGGGGCCCAATTGGCCTTTGGTTGAGATTGGCGTCGTGTACCCTTTGCAGTCTTGCATTCCAAACTTCTTCAGGCAATCTTTGAGGTATTTCTCTTGTGATATGAAGATGCCATTTCTCTGCTGACGGATTTGAAGACCAAGGAAGAACTTTAGCTCACCCATCATGCATGGACATCTGATATTGCTCTTGCATCATATGCCCAAATTCATCACTGGATCTCTTGTCACTACAGCCGAAGATGATGTCGTCCACGTAGATTTGACATACGAACAGTTCACCATCATATGTCTTCGTGAAGAGAGTGGGATCTAGAGAACCAGGTTTGAAGCCTTTGCTCTTCAGGAAGTCTTTGAGTGTGTCATACCAAGCGCGCGGTGCTTGTTTGAGGCCATACATTGCCTTGTTGAGCTTGTATACCATTTCCGGACACTTTGGTTGTTCAAAACCAGGTGGTTGTGCAACATGCACTTCTTCTTCAATTTTACCGTTGAGAAAGGCACTCTTTACATCCATTCGGTACAGAAGAATGTTGTTGTGGTTGACATAGGCTAGCAGTATGCGAATGGCTTCCAGCCTAGCCACAGGAGCAAAATTTTCATCGAAGTCAATCCCTTCAATTTGCATGTAACCTTGAGCAATGAGACGAGCCTTGTTTCTGACAACTTGACCATGTTCATCTTGTTTGTTGCGATATATCCATTTGGTGCCGATGATATTGTGCTTGCGAGGATCAGGACACTTTACTAGCTCCCATACATTGTTCAGCTCAAACTATTGAAGCTCTTCTTGCATAGCTTGAATCCATTCAGGTTCCATGAAAGCTTCATCAACTTTCTTGGGTTCAGATATAGAGACAAATGCAAAGTGCCCCCAGAAATTTGCTAGCTATGTTGCTCTTGAATGAGTGAGTGGACCAGGTGCATTGATGCTATCGATTATCTTCTCAACCTGGACATCATTTGCAACGCGAGGATGTACTAGACGAAGATTTTGCCCTTGCTGATCATTATCTTCATCTTCAGCATTGGCTTCAGGCTGAGTAGTGTCTTCATGCTTATTAGGTGCAGAAATGATGATTTCCTGTTCAGCCTGTTCCTCTGAAGTATGATTTCTCCAGTACCCATAAGCTTGATAGACTCACTTGGTGTAGCTTCATGTAGCACATTTGGCAGGTGCTCTCTTTGCAAGCTGTTAGTCACATCGAACCGCACATCCACAGTTTCAACCACTTTGTAGTGAAAGAGGTTGAAGACTCTGTAGGAGTGCGAATCCATTATGTAGCCAAGCATAAATCCTTCATGTGCTTTTGATGCAAGTTTTGAAGTGTGATGCGGATCCTTGATCCAGCACCTAGTACCAAAGACTCTGAAGTAGCTAACATTTGGCTTCTTACCATTCATGAGCTCATATGATGTCTTCTTCGGGAACTTGTGAAGATAAACACAGTTGATGATGTGGCATGCTGTATCAATGGCTTCAGGCTAGAATTTCCTTGGAGTCTTGTACGCATCAAGCATCGTTCGTGCCATCTCAATGAGGGTTCGGTTCTTGCGCTCCACGATGCCATTTTCGCTGAGGTGTGTATGGAGCAGAGAACTCATGTCTGATGCCCAATGTATCAAGATAAGTGTCTAGGCCGGTGTTCTTGAATTCTGTGCCATTGTCACTTCTGATGTGCTTGATCTTGATGCCATAATTGGTCATGGCGTGATTGGCAAATCGTCTGAAGACATCCTGCACTTGAGTCTTGTAGAGAATTATGTGCACCCATGTATATCTTGAGTAATCATCAACAATGACGAAACCATAGAGGCATGCAGTGGTAGTAAGGGGTAGAGTAGTGAGTAGGGCCAAATAAATCCATGTGAAGCAGGTCGAAGGGACGTGTCGTCGTCATGATTATCTTCGAGGGATGCTTGGACCTAGTCATCTTTCTGGCTTCACAGGCACCACATAGATGATCCTTCTTGAACTTGACGCCCTGGATGCCTATGACATGCTTCTTCTTCATGAGAGTGTGCAAGTTCCTCATGCCTGCATGCCCAAGCCTCCGATGCCAGAGGCAGCACTCTGAAGCTTTTGCTGGAAGACATACGGCCAGCTGTGGTCCTGCAGAGAAATCAACCATATACAGATCGTCTTTCCGATATCCTTAGAAGGCTAGAGATTTGTCAGATTCCATAAGCACAAGGCAATGATATTTTTCAAATATCACAATCATGTTCAGATCACAAAGCATTGAGACAAAAATTAAGTTGAAACTAAGGGATTCAACAAGCATCACTTTATCCATGTGCTGATCCTTTGAGATTGCAACTCTACCTAGGCCCAATACCTTTCTTTTCCCAGTGTCAGCAAATGTGATGTGACTTTTGTCAGATGGACGTAGGGTTGAATCCATAAGAAGACTTTGACCACCAGTCATGTGGTTAGTGCATCCACTGTCCATAATCCACTCAGTAGCCTTCGGAGTCGTACCCTACAGTGTAGTTAGTGGGATAGGCTTCACCCAGAGTATTGTGAAGCATAAACATTTGACGAAAAAGCATACTATTAAAGTTCAGATCCTTGTTAGGGTAGATACGATGATTGTCAAGAAATCCTGGGACGAAATACATAATAAGACCATTTTGGCACTTTATCTTGCATCCCACAAGATGTTTTAGGTCCCCAGCATTAGTGCCTGAAGCTTTTGATTTCCGGCTGGAGACCTCTCCCTCCAAAAGAGAGTTAATTCTTCTTAACCACCCACATCTTTAGGGGTGGCTTAGAAGCAATGAGTCTAAGTGCAGCATCTGAGAACTTTGGCTTTGGAGCCCTAGCAAATAGTCTTGCAGGAGGTGAATAATACTCAAAAGAATAAGCAGAAAAGTTCTTGGTTTTATGAACATAGCGGTTTGATGAAACACTCTCATATTCATAAGTCTGAGTATGGTTTCCTTACAAAACATTGGCGTTAGGGTGACTCTGGTGGGTCCTCTGTCTGTATGAAGCCTTTGGACCATATGAAGCCTTTGGTCTGGGGTTTGTCTTCTTCCTAGGTGGTGTCATGATGACATTCACGGGAAGCTTCTCAAGACAACTTTTGGGCACCTAGTTCTTCTTCAGGAGTGGTCCATTTCTGCAGTTAGTACCAATATACCTGGCAAACACTTCACCATTCTGATTCTTGAACAGCTTATAATTTGCATCAATGGATTCATCAATGATAATGGGGTTAGCACAAGTGAAGCCAGATAAGGTAGATGGATCCACTGAAGGTCCGTTTTGCAGCAACCCATGTGGTTTTTGGGTACTGCTCAGGCTTCCAGTAAGAACCATCAACATTCATTTTCCTCTCGAACCGAACACCCTCTTTCCAAGGGTTTCAGTTCAGAATCTGTTTCTTGTGGACATCACATAGTGTCTGATGCCCTTTGAGGCTTTTGTACATGCCTGTTTCAATCAATGTCTTCAACCTAGCATTCTCATCAGCAATAGTAGTGGTATCCTCAGAAGAGGAGTTAGTTATCACATCAGCAGTTGAAGATATTGCAACAGTAACAATAGTAGAACATTCAGCAACAGAGACAGCATTATCACGCTCAAGACATTTTAAACATGGTGGCTCAAAGTCTTCC
This sequence comes from Triticum aestivum, assembly GCF_018294505.1. Lineage (NCBI taxonomy): Eukaryota > Viridiplantae > Streptophyta > Magnoliopsida > Poales > Poaceae > Triticum > Triticum aestivum. The sequence goes on along the minus strand of NC_057814.1, from coordinate 429,250,903 downwards.
TGAGCGGAACTGATCTATTGAGTGCGAAGTGAATCGTTCTCCTTTTGAAGATCTACATGAGACGCTCTCAGATTGTCAAGTTCTTGCTTCCTCTAAAGATAATATAGGAAAGCTTCTCATGAGTAGCTGAGAGTGTTTCATGACGAATTTCAAGTTCCTCGTACTTAACGTGAAGATTTTTTTGTCTTCAACTAAGGACTGAGTTCGATTCATTTCGTCCAACAGGTCATCGCTTTTGTCTAGCAACTTTTGAATATGTTCCATGGCAGTTTGTTGTTCAGTTGCAATTTTAGCAAGTGTCTTGTAGCTAGGTTTGGATTCACATTTAGAGTCATCTTCACTGGATGTTTGAAAGTATGCATCGCATGAGTTTACCTTGGCACCACGTGCCATGAAGCAGTAGGTCGGAGCAGAGTCATCCTCATCATCGGCTTCAGCGTCGGCGACGTGACCATTGTCTTCGATGTTGAAGATGGACTTGGCAACGAATGCCGAAACTAGAGCCAGGCTTGCCACGCCTGAATTAGACTCCTCCTCAGACTCCACCTCCGCCTCCTCAGAAGCAGACTCCTCCTCTGAATCCATCTCCTTGCCAACAAAAGCACGAGCCTTGCTGGATGAGCTCTTCTTGTGAGACGAAGACTTTGATGAAGACTTTGAGGATTTCTTCTTCTTATTGTTGTCAGAATCATATTCCTTGCTCTTCTTCCTCTTCTTCTTCTTCTCCTTAGATTCCTTGTCCAATTGCGGAGACTCAGAGATGTAGTGGCCTGGCTTCTTGCATTTGTGGCATGTTCTGTTCTTGTGGTCACGAGTGGAAGCCTCATCATTTCTTGAGCTGGATCTTGAAGACTTTCCGAAGCGATTCTTTTTGGAGAACTTCTGGAACTTCTTCACGATCATAGCTAGCTCCTTTCCAATGTCTTCAGGATCCTCAGAACTGCAGTCAGATTCTTCTTCAGATGAGGAAATAGCCTTTGCCTTCAAAGCACGGGTTCGGCCATAGTGGGGGCCATAGATGTCTCTTTTCTCAGATAGCTGGAACTCATGTGTGTTGAGCCTCTCAAGTATGTCAGACGGATCGAGATCTTTGAAGTTAGGACGTTCTTGTATCATCAAGGACCGGGTGGCAAATGAGCTGTCAAGTGAACTCAGGAGCTTCTTGACGATTTCATGCTTGGTGATCTCAGTGGTGCCAAGAGCGCGAAGCTCATTTGTGATATCAGTGAGGCGATCAAATGTGAGCTGGACGTTCTCATTGTCATTTCTCTTGAAGCGGTTGAAGAGGTTGCGAAGAACATCAATACTTGAGTCTCTCTGAGTTGAGATGCCTTCGTTGACCTTGGACAGCCAGTCCCAGACTAGCTTCGCAGTTTCCAGTGCACTCACACGGCCATACTCCCTTCGGTCAGATGACCACAGATGATGTTCTTGGCGGTCTAGTCCAGTTGAGCGAACCTCTTGACATCAGCAGCGGTGACACCTTCACCGACCTTGGGAACGCCTGTCTTGACGACATACTAGAGGTCAACGTCAACGCATCTTATTCTTCCAGTAGAGGTAATCAGTGCCATCGAAGACTGGGCACGCAACGGAGACCTTGATTATCCCTGCAGTCGACATAGCTAAAACTCCAGGGGGTTAAACCGAATCACGCAGAACAAGGGAGCACCTTGCTCTGATACCAATTGAAAGTGCTAGTTATCGACTAGAGGGGGGTGAATAGGCAATTTTTATGAAAGTCTTCAAATCACGAGATCTTGGAAGACAAACCGATGAAATAAACCTATTGATATGCAGCGGAAGATAGACTACACTAGACAAGCCATAGTCAAGTAAGCAATGTAGTGAAAGTATGAAGACTATCAGCAGCTAGGTAGTATGGATCAGGATGGAAGATAGTATGAAGCCAAACGGTAAATACTCTTCACAAAGTGAAGTCAATCAGATCAGACAAACAAGCAATGACTTCATGAAGACAAACTGAGAAGTAAAGGGAAGTGGGGATAGAACCAGTTACTTGGTGAAGACAAGGATTTGGTAGACCAGTTCCAGTTGCTGTGACAACTGTACGTATGGTTAGGGAGGCTGAGATTTAACTCAAAAGACCGTGTCTTCACCTTATTCCCCTTGAGCTAAGGACACCTAGTCCTCGCTCAATCACTCTGGTAAGTCTTCAAGGTAGACTTCCAAACCTTCACAGACTTCGTTCACCGGTGATCCACAATGACTCTTGGATGCTCAGAACGCGGCGCCTAACCGGCTGGAGGATTCACAGTCCTCAAGTGTAACAAGTCCTCAGGTCACGCAGACAGAAAGACTTCAGTGATGCCTAACACTCTTTGGCTTTGGGTGTTTTGGGCTTTGTCCTTGCAAGGATCTCTCTCTCAAATGCTTCGGAGGTGGGTTGCACTCAAACGACAAAAGCCGTGCACTAACTCTAAGCAGCCACGAATTTATGGTGTAGGGGGGTGGGCTATTTATAGCCAGGAGGCAACCCGACCTGATATGTCCGAAATGACCCTGGGTCACTATGGAACCGACACGTGTCCAACGGTCGGATTTCAAACACATGCGACAGCTTTACTTGGGCTACAAGCAAAGCTGACTCATCCAGCTCTGGATAAGATTTGCTCTCATTGTCTTTGCTCGAAAACATAGGATTTTGGTTGAGCATCACATCAGTCACTCTGACTTTGTTCACTTGGACCCCTCTTAACAGTACGGTGGTTCCTATGACTCACCAAAGAAGAAAAGGAACCTACGAAACAACTATGTCTTCGCACTCCATAGTCTTCAAGTGAATGTCTTCACATGTCATCATCTTCATTGTGAATGTCTTCACGAACCACCATTGTCTTCAATGTGTTCATATATTTTTAGGGGTCATCTCTGGTAGGTAAACCGAATCAATAAGGGACTACTACCTGTGTTATTCTGCAATTCTCACAAACACATTAGTCCCTCAACCAAGTTTGTCGTCAATACTCCAAAACCAACTAGGGGTGGCACTAGATGCACTTACAAGCGTAATATCGAAAGCATATATGAAGTTGGCACCTCACCTATAGCCAGCCTAGTAGCCCACATGTACAATAGGTATTCACACTAGCATAAGTACCATTATAATAAGTGTACCGCCCTTTCCTTTTCAACTCGTGAAGTGTAACACTTGATTAAGTAGCCAGAAGATGTGTGTTTCATATGTTTGTATGGCTTTGAGGTGTGCTAATTGAGGTGTCCGATTGGTTGAAGGAATAATTGAGGTGTGCCCGGTCTGTGCCCGCATTTACGTGTCCAACTTACCATGTTCCGGCTGTAGTAACTATACTACTCTCTATGTATCTTACTCCGTGACCAAGGCGGAGGGAAAAAATGAGAGAACTTAATGTTTATTTGTTAATTAATATCATTGCATGCAATGAACTGACCACTCCATGTCGTGTTCGGTAGTCTCAAGTCATTAAGAACATAAACGCCTCATGTGTCTTATTGGTTGATTCCATTATTCATGTCAAAACACAAGAAACGAAGTGGGATTTAATGCATCACGCCTAAGTGTTTTGGGATTAAATTGGATTTTGTAAGATAACTAATGCATCGATACGGAGGGAGTATGTAAGTTGCTTGGAAAAACAGTAGTTACCTAGGTAGGTTTTGTGAGCCGTCCAAATATAATCATGCGGCTTTGCTTCTTTATCATTCCTCTCCAACCCTCTTCTCCGTCGATCATGCCACCCTCCAATCGACTCCATCCTCCCGCATGCCTCATCTGAACAATCCGCCGAGCATCATTCGCATGTGGGCCTAGACCTTGTATTTACAAAGTTGTAATTTGTCTGGCATACATACATACAAATAGTTCATTTAAAGTTTAGCTTTGCCTCGACTACGTGCCGCTTCCCATCTTAGTGGTGACAACCCCTTTGGTTCATGACCTGACACATCTTGACGAGATCGATAGATGTTGAGAGATCGAGTGCGTGTCATGCAAGTAAATAAAGGTTTGGTCTGTTTCTATGATAGAAATGAATCATGTGGGGTGAAGATAAGGGGGGTGTTTGTGAGTGCACAAGTCGATCATGTACCAACTAGCTAGGGGTCGATTGAAAAAGGACTAGGGTGGGTCCAGAGGTTGATCGATCTGGAGAGGGGCGGAGAGAAATATGAATGTATGCTTAAAAAGATAGATGAAAGGCTTGGTTAGAATTAATGCATGTTAGGGTGACCTAGGCGTGTGTCAAAGAGCGACCTGACGAGCGAGATACAATCCCGATACCTTGAGAGCTCGATTATGTGTGACATGCACAAAGAGGAAGAGAGGTGGTGCGTGTGTGTGAGCACGTGCGAGAGAGAGAGAGAGAAAGAGAGAGAGAGAGAGAGAGAGAGAGAGAGAGAGAGAGGGAGAGAGACCCCAAGATGAAACTGGGAGAGAACAAGTGGGTGTGTGATACACAGACATGGTGCGTCAAAGAAAAATATGTGACAACACTCTATGTTGGGTGTGTGATACATATTATGCATAAGAAAACATATGGCATTTGAATCCAACCTAAAAAAGATACAAATATTAGAATACAACCTAAAGTGGATTCAAATATTTGAACCAGTGATCATAGCATCTGCAAATCATATGTAGAGGGCATTCAATGTTCATTTTGCTTTTCAACGTACAATATACTCCCTCCGGTCCTTTTTAGTCTACATATAAGTTTTGTGTGAAGTCAAAGTATCTCTACTATGATCAAACTTACAGAAAAAGTATCAACATTCAACAACGCCCAATCAATATTGTTATATTCGTACGTACTCCTAGATTTGAATTCAAATAGAAAATGGTTTCCAACATGTATTCAAACACGTGAATGCTTGTTCTCGCGCATGCGCTTTTCTCCACGTCTAGCAAATCCAATAGTAGTATTTTCTTAAGCTCCTAGTCCAATAGTAGTAGGAGTAGTAGTAGTAGTGGAGTACTGACAACATCTGCACTAGAGTAACACACGGCCCACCTCACACTCTCAACAAATTTCTTGGAATCCGTGCTACAATCTCCCCATCCAGCCATCCCCGTCTCTCTTCTAAATTTAGCCGACGTGGGCCGGGGAGGGGGAGGGACGTCCGAGAGGGAGACGTAGGCAGAAAGTTTGCCTACCGTCGGTTTGCTTTCAAGGGTGGTCCCACAAGCGAGCGAAAATGCAAGACGAAGCGTGTTCCATTCTGCGACGTGCATAGTCCATCGTGCCGGGTTGCAACGCGAATGCAACAAGAGTGATGTACACCATCTGTTCCTTATTAACTTGCATACTTTGAGTACTGCTCTTGCATACGTAACACTTGGTTTTGCTATTTCGAGTGATCCATCGATACAAATCCCACACACACACATCTAAAATAACAAATCCCATCTCAAAAAAATCCCATGTCCAAAAAAAACAAATCCCACAGACCGACCGGTGGGGAGGTCCGGACGTCTGCCACGTGAAACTCTGAAACTTTGGTCCCATCCCACCCCACAACTATCCACGCTCCAGCTGTCCGGCTTTGCAAACTCTGCATAGTCAAAACTAATTGACCGGTCATCACCGATACCACTATTCACATCGAAGCCTTTGCTACTCGGCCTACACCAGCTACTTGCCGGCTGGTCACCACTGCCCCAAAACCACACCTACTATCCGGCCCATTCTTCGACCTTTCGATCCCCTAGCCTGCATCAATCGTCCCCTAGTTCACCGGAAAGCCATGGTGCGCAGCAAGATCATGTACTACAAGATGTTGATGACAGAGCGCCGGGCAGAATCGCGGCGGCGGTCGGTGCCATAGACCTCCGTTCCTAAGCTCGCTTTGTGGCGGGCCAATCCCCGAGTCCTCTGGAGCCGAGCTCCGAGGAGGAGGAAGCCGATCCAATGTTCATGGCGGAGGTCCCGGCACAGAAGGCCCCCAATGTGGATGAGAAGATGGACGTCGACTTCGTGCCGGTGTCACTACAAAAAAATACACTTCCGTGATGATACGTGTTTGTCACAGTAGGTCACGTTTTTTGTCATGCATGTACATCCATGACAAATTTATGACAGAATCAAGATAGTCATACCTGTGCTGTCGTAGAAGTGTTCCATGACATTACCAAAATTATCATCACGGAAGTGTCCACTTCCATGATGATAAATCGCGCGTCACAGAAGTGCTTTCGTCAAGGCTGACCGACACGTGGCATCCACCGTAACGGAACGTCGTTAAGCTATCGGGTCCGGTTTTGGATCCGATAACCCGTTATCAGCCCCGACCAATGGGGATTTTCCACGTGTAAAATCATCATTGGCTGGAGGAAACACGTGTCGGCTCACCGTTGGGACAGATGTCATCCACTCATTGGACCCAAAGCGCCTATGATACGTCGACATGTGGCACGGCCCAACAGAGGCCCATTCATGTGAAAAGGCCGGCCCATTTGACTTGGTCAAAAGGTGGCGGGCCGGCCCACGGCAAGCCTGTTAACGACCTGTTCGCATATAGCCCATTTACAGCCCGCTAACCCAGGGCCCGTTTACGGCCTATCGGAATTAGGCCCAGTAGCGTCATCTGGGCCGTCCAATATAATTCTAGCCCGTTTTAACTTTCGGCCCATGACGTCTTTTGGCCCATATGAGGCCCTTAGTAACCCTCGGCCCGTTAACAGCCCGTGGTAAAACTGGGCCGTGATGAATAGTGTATCACTTTATACCCATTAACGGCCCATTATACCGTTGGGCCGTTTCCAGCCCATGTTATGTTTCGGCCTTATCAGGGCCCATTTATTCTTGGGCTCATTTCCAGCATTCGTTTACTTACAGCCAGTTACAGGCCTTTTCTGCTTGTGGGCCAAATTCAGCCCGTGGATACAGTCGGCCTGCTTGTGGCCCGTTAATCTGTTGGGCCATTTTCATAGCATCATCAAATACGGCCGTTTAACGGCCCGTTATGGTCAGCCCATAAAACGTACGATTTCCACTCTAGCCCGTTTACGGCCCCTTATACGGCACGTACAAGGCCCATAGATGAGACGGCCCGTAGAAGGCCCATTGACCAGACGGCCCACAGAAGGCCCATTGACCCGACGGCCCATAGAAGGGCCACGGATCCGCTGGCCCATGGAAGGCCCATGGATCTGACAGCCGATAGAAGGCCCACGAATCCGACGGCCACAGAAGGCCAGGGATCGTCCGTCCCGTAGATGGCCCATGGAACGTACGGCATGTGGAGGGCCATGGTCACTACAACGTTTGGGCGAGTTGGCCCCCGTTTGAACGATATAGCATATTCAAAGAATTATCCTACTCTATACTATCACCTCTAAAAAACATACACTATACAATAAAGAGACTAAGGCATAGAAACGTAGAATAATCCTACACTATACAATAAAGAAATTAGAGCCGATTATACCCATTGGGCATTATGGTTCGGCACCAGTGATAATAAAGCATACACAAACAGCAAATTACATACACCGGGCAAATACAACTCATACATCATGGATGCGCATCAACATAACTTACCATTTGAACTATAATCTCTTCAGAAAATAGGATTGGCCAGATTTAGATAGCAGAAATTTCAGTCTGCAGAATCTCCAATTTCTTCGTTGTTACCTCAGTGTCTTGTTTCATTTTTTTGACTCCTGCATCTAATACCTGCATGTCTAGTCTCAACTTGTTGGTTGTACGTTCAGAATCATGTACACGTTGTCTTGTCACCTCTAGTTGATGCTCGAGAACATCAGCACATTCCAATTCCAATCCATAATCATTCGATAACGGCCATGCTGCACTGCTCGCAGATCTTTGTGTTGATGTCACTTCATCCTGAAATGTTTTTGTAAGTACACATGACTAGGGCAGAAATATAGTTACAACAGTGAAGCGAGAAAGACAGACTATTTTGTACATGGCAAAACAGGACTAACAATAATGTTACACATCATGAAGCATAAGCAGGTGATATTTTAAAAATTATAAAAATGGTAGTCTGTGCAGCCTGCATACAGAAATCTCTCTTAGCTCACCAGAGGAGCATGATGTTGGGGCCCAATCCAAAACACAGACAAGTTACAAATTTAGATAGCACGTTGCGTAGAAGTAAGCAAGCAGTTGGCCATTCTGTAGCTCAATTAAAGTCTTAGGGAGCATAATGAACAGCAGAGGATTTCATACAAACATACTACAGCAAGCAAAACTATGCAATCATTAGCCTAGTATAAACTAGATTGTGAGCCTCATTCAATAATAGTTGGTTAATAGACTTCAAAGCTTCAGGCACACTTCAGCAGAGTAATTAAATGGTAAGACCTTTAATTATGTCAACTAATAGTTATACAAGTACCCAACATCATGCATCATTCTTTGGGCATCTCATTAACTAAGGACAAATAAAGCAATTGAAAAGAGCAAATTAACTATGCCTGAAACAAACAAGGAATTGAACTGTTGAGTTGGATACAGTGACTTACCTTAACAGGTTGAAGAGGCTCAGCGTAGCTCCTACTCTTGCAAGGCTCCTTCCTAACATCTTGTACTTGGAAATCCTCAATCTTATCTTCATTGCACCCCCTCTGCAAGGTGACACAAACTAGTTACTCGTCTCCTTGGAAGATAAATATGCATACTTTCCAGTCTGTGAACACAAAAGGATGAGATTATAACAAAACAACACCACATAATGAAACATGCCGCATCTCTTGCACTTGCACACAATGAAATGAGCATTTACTATGTGTGAATTATGTAAAAACTAGGCATACCTTCGAACTGGATCTCCAGGTACTCTTGGAGAGCCTACGTTAGTGTACAGCCAAACCTTTATGTCACCTATGAGTCAGAAAAGGCCCCACTACAGCAACCCTTGGTGTTTAAATCGTTGACAAGCTCTGTTAGAGTGTTAGGTCAAGAACAGCAAGTAATCAAAGCAAACAGTCCTAGTATGGCTGGCTGATGCAAACAAGCAATTGAACAGATGTGTGAGCAAATCTTACATATCAAGAAAAGAAGCAAAGAAGGAGGCTTAAGGACCATCACTTGACTGACCAGATTTAAGGGGCATTTAAACATCATGTGCAACGTATGAACTAACATAAACATTGCATATTCCAGATTCTACAATGGAATGCACATGTATTAGGTTATGCCATGTATGATGATGCCTAAATGTACACTATAGCTCGCAGGAGTGATTCATCATTGCACGCACAATTGAATTGCAGGTTAAGGGCCAGTTCTATTCCGCCTTTTCTGGGCTTATTGTCAAAATAAGCCATAAAAGATGTAAAGAAGTCATTTTTGAGTTATGGGCTTAGTCTTAACTAATTTCGCTTTGGAGGGGGGTGTTTCGGGTAGAACCTCACTAAAAATTGAAGGGAAGGGGAATAGTGAAATGACTCTGTTGTCTGCCTATATTACATTCAAAATGCAACTGGTGACGCCCGCGTCACACCTCACCCTGAAGTAAAAACAAACACGCGAGCGTTCATTGCCCTGCCCGCTTGCATGTCCTCTCCCCTTTCCCTCTACCTCGATCCCCTGCCTGCAGCACTAGGGTGCCTCCAGCAAGACGTCCCCACTGGTCGCATATGGCCTGGTCCTTGATGATGCTCTGTCCAGCTAGGCTACATGGCCGGCGGGTAGGGGCAAATCTCCCTGGCTGCTCCTCCCTCTGGTGCCGCCCCTCATTCTCATGGTCTCAAGCAGCTGCTCCATTGTGGTTCGTCCAACGCACTACTCCGGCAGGTGCTGCACAACTACGGCTGATGCCACACTGCGGTAGAAGGCACCTTATTCCCCCTCCCACCTCCAAGGCCGTGGCCTTGAGGTGCTGTTGAAGGATGAGCTCATCCAACAAGGTGACGATCTCCTCTGATTTTTTGCCAAATTTTCATTCTGATCCACTATACGATGAATTGCTATGAGCTGCTTCTGCTGCTATATGATGCATTGCTATGAGCTGCTCCTGCTGCTGCTATATGATGAATTGCTATGAGCTGCTGCTGCTATATGATGAATTGCTATGAGCTGCTGCTGCTGCTATATGATGAATTGCTATGAGCTACTACTGCTGCTATATGATGAGTTGCTATAAGCTGCTCCTGCTGCTGCTGTATGATGAATTGCTATGAGGTGCTCCTGCTGATGCTATATGATGAATTGCTATGAGTTGCTCCTGCTGCTGCTATATGATGAATTGCTATGAGTTGCTCCTGCTGCTGCTATATGATGAATTGCTATGAGCTGCTCCTTCTGCTGCTATATGATGAATTGCTATGAGCTGCTGCTGGTATATGATGAATTGCACACTGCTACTGCTACTGCTGTTGTATGATGAGTTGCCATGAGCTGCTGCTGCTATATGATGCTTTCAGGTGGTGCTGCTATATGATAATAACCAGCCACTTGGACCATCGAATTTCAATAAATAATTGTTCTTCATTTAAATGTGGGTCATGTGTTTTTCATTTAAATTAGGCAATGGGATCTCTATGGAAAACATTGACCAAAGTAGATTGTGCCAAGTAGATGGTATCTTTGTATTTGCATTTTGAGCAAATAGTGATGGTCTATTTTCCTATAATATTAATTACTGCACTGGGTTCAATTTGTGATGTTTGCAAGTCAAATTAATTTTCATATGGGCAGCAAAATGAAAAAATATAATGCAATCTAGACTTTTCACTTATCATACCAAAGATAAGCTGAAAACGCAATGAAAAGAACTGGTTGGCTTATTACATGGAGCTTATATTCACAGGTGCTTATTTTCTTAGGATAACTCGTAATAACTGTCCCTAAGAAACTTGGCCAATAGAATTGACATACAAATAACATGTCACGATGATTGCAATGGAGGAGTGACGTACCATAGCACACTGTATAGGCTCACCGCTGGCTCTCGTTTTTTTGCGATGTTCCATGAAATTGCCACATACATCTTGTACTTTTTCATTGTGTAACCCAATCTGCAAGTTGGCACGGCTAATTTCAGACATCTCGACATGATAATACATTGCATATCCCTTGCGCATATTTAAACCACCAATTAATGATTGTGTGCGTAGCATAAACTAGCCATGACTCTATGTGCTGGACTAGCAGGCACTCTAAGGGAGCCTAATGTAGTGTACTGGAATTCCTACATGCCACCTACGATTTTGTGTAATGTACTGCCTCTGTTCCTAAATATATGTCTATTTAGAGATTCCAGTATGGACCACATACAGATGTATATCGATGCATTTTCGAGTGTAGATTCACTCATTTTGCTCCATATGTAGCCTATATTGGAATCTCTAGAAAGACTTATATTTAGGAACAGAGGTACGAGGTAGTATCATGTATGACATCTACATATCTAATTTAGCAGCCAGTAGTAGAAATCATTGTCTGCACAAAGGGATTACTGGTCGAAAATCCTAGCAAAGCATGCTGGCAGGCACAGAACAATACAAGAGAGAGAGACACGCTTACAAGATCATAGCAATGCCTCGGTCCAGGATCTTGGTTGGCCAAGCTGTTAGATCCAGAAGAAACATCGTCCTTGTAGTTTTTGCCAACTGCATAACAGGTAAAAGCGACCTGTTAGTATATTTGAAGTACATCGAGCAGGTGATGCTGGACGGGTTTAAAGGTGACAAGTACCTAGGCCGTGGCGGGTGCTTGGCATCTTGCCAGACGGTGGGAATCAGGTTAGAAACGTCAAGGATGATGTCGCTGCGCTGGCTGTCGGGGTTCGGTAATGAGATCTAGAACTGTCCAATAGGGTGTTTGTGGAGCGGCTCCGGTAGGGTGGACTACGGTGTGGGCGCAGCGGATCTGTGGCCGTGGATGAGGGCGTAGGTGAAGCTGCTCCGGTGGTTGGGTTAAGGATGGTGTCGACGATGCGGATCTGCGGCTGTGGACGGGGCATCAGAAGCTGCTCCGGTAGGTTCGATGAGGGTGCGAGGAAGCGGATCTGAGGCCGTGGACTTGTGAGTTGGCAAAGCGGCCCAGGTAGGGTTGAAAATGGTATAGGCGAAGCTACTCCGGTGGGGTTGACGATGTTGTCAGCGAAGCGGCTCCGGTAGGGTTGAGGAAGGTGTTGGCGAAGAGGATCAGAGGCCGTCGACGGGGGCATCGGTGGGGTGGCTCCGGGGGGTGTGGACGAAGCGTCTCCGGTGGGGAGTACGAATGAGCTGCTGCAGATGCGCTGCGGTTGACGAGAGTACCGGCGAAGCAGATCCGGCGTCGTGGACAAGGCCGGCACTGAATGGGTTGTGCTACAGTGGTGGATGAGCAGTCTACTTGTTTCTAGGGGAGGTGGGCGGGGTAGATGCGGCCGCAGAAGCAGATCCGGCGAGGTAGACGCCGCTGGCAGTGAATGGGCTCTGGTACGCCGGTGGATGAGCAGTCTACGGTTTCGAGAGGGGAGGGGAGAAAGGCCGATGAAGTACGGACGGTGTGATGTGAGATGCTCTGGTGCTGTGGAGTTAGTCATTTTTGCGGGAGGGGGAGAGGAAATGGGGGTGCCGTGTAGTGGGGGAACCGGAAGTTACCAAAGCAGCCCCGACCTATTATGTAGATGAGGGCGGTATTGTAACTGTTGGTCTCCGTGCACCAAGGACAAAAGGGGAATTTCGCATGCTAAAGAATAAGGTGGCGGAAATTTTAGAAGGAGGCGGGAGATTTTGCCGCCCGCGGGATCGTTTGTATCCAGTTTCAACTAATTTTGGACCGTACTAGCGGGAAGGTCATGCGAGACTGTGTACACGGGGCATGCGTCAATAGTTAATAACTGGTGTGTCCACCCCAGAAAAAAAGACAATAACACGGGATGATGCGCCGATAACTTGGACGTTCACACGTGCGGCCAATCGTACGGGTGTAGTGGCGCCTTCACAAAAAAGGGATCAAATGCTCAGCCTATGTATTTCTCCTGTAAATAGATAATTTAGTGCAATTGGTTATTTACTTTAAACATAATGCATTGACGTGTTAGTGTAGAGGCGCACAAAAAGAAGTCCGCTACTTAAAAGTGTTACCTCATATGATTACATAGCCTCCATTTCATAAATTGCGTACCCGTTGAATTCATATATGAATATTACATATATTACTTCATAATAGAACCTTAAATCATCCAAGACTAATGATTTTGAATGCAAGAGTAACAATGGTGCATGTACATGATAGCTACATTGGTTGTTTGAAGAAACATCACTGTAACTTTGGCATGCACAACTAAAAAGGTTTATTTAAATAGAAAAAAATGTGATATGTGAGTGTCCAATCTTTATAGCGTTGAATCGATATTGTACCTTTGGCCACGATACCAAGTAGATATTAATTTATATTCAAGCGATGCACGTCCACGATCGCTAGATAGTGTTACGTGAATGAATTGTGCAATCTCTCTCACATGCATACATATCTCATTTCCCTGTGGTCATCGGAATCAGACACGCGCACTTCATGTATTTCTCTCCCTCCTTCAAGGTTAGAATTCGTCTTTCTACCCCGTCCTACAAGTCTCTCACACAGAAACACACACGCTCTCTCTGTCGAACACGCCCACCCCTTTAATTCCGCCCACCCACAGCCACTAATGTCTCATAGTATAATAATGTCTCTCACACATATGCCTAAGGTTAACTCGAGTTCCGGAACCATATGAATACATACAATGGGATTCCAATAGAGCACCTTTTGTTTTGAGATTTCGCTCTCTCTCTCTCCAACACATTGTTTCTCGCTTCATTTTTTCCGGCACTTTCATGCACACAATTTTGTTTATCTTCGTGATGCTTTAAGTATGCCTCGCACAAATGCTATCTACCTATCCCTTAATATAGCTAGATATGTGTCACACAAACTCCTTCTCCCTACTAGCAAGATGCCCTTGCGTTGCACCGAACATCAAGATGCATTTGTATGAGTAGTTTATCTTGTGGGAGAAAAGGATGAATGAGGGAATGCCTTATATGCAAATGCGGAGAGGGGTCTGGGTATCTTTTTGCAAAATTGCCACAGTTTCCTTCCTATCCGTCGGGTATAAATCGGATGGCCTATATTGCAGGATGGCAGGAACACCATCATCA
>NC_057814.1:429220043-429236485 GCF_018294505.1 Triticum aestivum | reverse complement strand
GAAGATGTAGGGTGCACCTCGATCTTGATACTAATCTATCGACCGGCTTCTCTCTCAAACACACACACACGCGCACACACACTACCCGACACCGAAGGAGTAGGGCGGCACCTCGATCTTGATAGTAATCTATCTACTCCTCTTTCAAACACACACTCGCTAGTTGTGCCTCTGTGCCTACCGCGCACACTCTCGATACGTCTTTCTCTCCCTCCACCTCCCCCCTCCCCAACAATGACAGCAGAAGGGTGACAACTCAATCTGATCGTAATCTGTCAATTGGTTTCTCTCTCGAACATTGTGTCTCTGTGCCTCGCTCAGTAGCCCCCTCGATATGTAGACTTCTCGCGCGTGCACAGCTGTAGTGACGATGACGCTGAACCCAGTGTGCCTCGTTTTTACCGGCCTCATGTGATAGTTTTCACCCTGTTTTCTGTTAATTAACAAGGCAACCTTTTCTTTGTTACTACTAGTGAATCCAAAATCATTCGGGGCAGACATAAAATATATCACTTCAACCCAAATATCGCAGTAACTATTTTAAAAGAAACTAGCTAGATGCATGTGCGTTGCACGGAAAATCAAGATGCATTTGTATGAGTAGTTTATCTTGTGAGAGAAAAGGATGAACGAGGGAAGGCCGTACGTATTTGCGAACGTGGAGAGGGGTGTGGGTAAATTTTTGCAAAATTGCCATAGTTTTCTTCCTATCCTCAGATATAAATCCGTCGGCCTATATTGCAGGATGGCACGCACACCATCATCACCAACTCTGTTTTCTACTCCCTCCATTCCTAAATATTTTTTCTTTTTAGAGGTTTCAACAAGTGACTACATATGGAGCAAAATGAGTGAATCTACACTCTAAAATATGTCTACATACACATCCGTATGTGGTAGTCCATTTGAAATCTGAAAAAGACAAATATTTAGGAACGGATGGAGTATAAGAGTAGACATGGAGATATATCAGCAGCATGGTCTACAACAAAAATGTGCTGGACTGGTTAGCGCCGGATGCTTGCAACGAGATGACATGAGTTCGAATTCTGTCTTTAACTTTAGATTTTTATATTATATATTACTTATTTAATATATACTTCTTTCGCTACTGTACTGACAGTGGAACCCACAGAGTACTTAGAATACAAGATTAAGGATGGACTTGTTTCTTTTTAACTTTCTGTACGAAGCTGTAGCCACCCTGCAAGTCACGTGTACACTGTAAATGCAATTAACTTTTTATAGAGGGACAATCATACACGCAATTAACTCAAATGGATTGGATGTCACTCTATTATTTCCAGCATAAGAGCATCTCCAACGGCAGCCGGCAAATTTCCTCCCGTTTCCTTCCGCGGAGGACGACATCAAACGCCAGCGGCATACATTTTCACAACTCTAACCAACCAGATGAAATTCGTGCAAACACGGACTGATTTCATATAAGCATGAAGGTTTTCGTATAAAAAAGCTGGATCTTCATATAAACATGATGGATTTCATTACATTTACATGAACTAAGCGGTGCCAATCCGGCTATCTTGGTATAATCAATACTCCCTCCGTTCGGAAATACTTGTCCTAGAAATGGATGTATCCAGACTTATTTTAGTTATAGATACATACAATTTATCCATTCTTAGAACAAAAATTTCCCGCCAGCTGGAGAGGGAGTACATAATCTAAATGGCCGCCCGCAGATCCCTTTGTCTTCCTCATGTCCGGCAGACACTTTGCGGGGTCGACGAAGGTCCTCGGAAGATACGAAGAAGCAAAGAAACCACCTGAATGCACAATCGTCGCCTCGGCGGTGGCCTTCATGGGACCCAAGTGGCGGCGGCCTCCCGTGTTCTACTTCTCCTCGATGATGGCGGCGGACACGGAGAAGCTGGCCACCGACTCGTCGCTGTCCACACACCCGGCTTCTGTCTCTACCTGCATGGCGCTGCCGCAGGCACGGGAGGCGCGCTCACAGACACGGGAGGCGTGGTACGACGCGGCAGCGATGACGCCTGTACCGGTGTGCTCGCCGCCGTGCGGGCGTGGAGCAACTCGCCACTCCTCATCGAGCTCAACTGGAGCGGCGAGTTGCTGAACCACGCGCCTGCTTGGGGCGGCAACTGGCTCCGTCGGGCCAAGCGAGGTTGGTGAAGCACCGAGCGGCCTCGCCCGTATCCGGAGGGCTCGGCGGGCCACCTAGCCGGGTAATATGCCGGAGAACGGCTCCTCGGAAGCCATCGGAAGAGTGGAGAAATTGGTGAAGGCGGAGATGGGGGAGCGGCGGAGGGGTGCGATTCTTGCCCGCTGTCTGTCTGGCCTCGTGTAAATAGAGGGCGGACGGTAGGAGCTTGGCCAGCGTCTGGCCTCGTTTAAACTGAGGGCGGGCGGGAGGAGCTTGGCCGGTGTTGCGTTTAATTCCGGCCCGCTCATGAACGGACGTGTGGATGGAGTAGGTTTCTCGGTTTGCATGTGGGTTTAATGGAGGGGTTTGATGGAGGCGAGGAGGCGTGTTCAGTCGGGCGTGCAGCGGGCGGCGCAGTACTACTATTCAATTTGACAGCGGGCGGCGCAGTTCCCGATACGGCTTTAATGCAGACGAGCGAGGGAGTAGCGGTTCCCGAAATGTTGAACGTCCAATGCATCCTCCTTCAATTAATGCATGAGGGAAGTAATGGGAGGAGGACCGGGAAAAGAGGTTGCACGATGTGAATGCAACGCAGTTTGCCCTCATATAAAGGCGCCCCTCCATTCCAATGCATCTCCACATCGTACGCACCTAAGCATTTGCCCAAGCACCTACACTAAGCGCAAAAGAGCTCACTCAAGACCCATGGTAGCGATGCGCGCGAGCGGCCAGCGGCTGTGCCAGATGGTCCACGACGTCGGCCTGCGGCATGGCGCCGAGGATCGTCTCTAGACGGTGTTGGAGACCGGCTGGTGGATGGCCGCCGTCGACGCCAACTACGACTCTCAGTTGGACCAGATGATCGTTGCCACCACCAACAAGTTCACTGTCCTCAAGAAGCTCACGGACGACATCGCCGTACTCCTCCAGCCCGCGCGCCCGGGCTCCTCATTGCCTGCCACCCTAATCGGCCTCCATGGCCGGAACCTCTTTCAAGCACTGGTGGCCCTGCGACTGCCCGCCGACGCAATGAAGAATGTCCACCTGGAGGTCGCGCTCGCCGCGAGGCGCCTCACCCTGCAAGAATTCATCGACCTTCACATCCACGTGCACGAGCAAATCGTGTACATAGGTATCTTCAAGGCCAGTGAGGACGCTACGACGTTGGCCTTCCCCAACCGGCTGGAAGCCTTGGATGCCTTTGCTGAGAAGCACCTCGACCTCGCCACAAAAGCCGCCGCTCCTTAGCCGCCGGTCGGTGGCCCGGCGCACTAAGTTGAGGAGGAGGAGGTCGTACGTTGATGGATGCATCTTTCTTCTTGCCTTCTGTAACCACCACTGCGATCGCATCATCATCGTGGCCTTAATTCTTATTGTGGTGTTGCATTCTCGTTCCAGTCAATACCGACATGTGCGGTCCCTTTGCTTAATTATATGCATCACTGTAACTAGTAGTCCGTCCGTCAATTTATAAGTTGTGCTTACCTTTTCCATCAACTTCGTGCAACGCACGGGCATCTTGCTAGAAACACTAGAACATGTCGGACCGCGTGTGACCAAACCGACGATGCGCCAACCTAGCTACTACGTACCATGATTATCTAGCTGAAATAGCCCCGCCCTAGCGTTTCCAATCGTTATTTCTATCTATCGATCGTGCCAAGGAGCAGAACCAAAACGTTACAATTTATACATGTTTCGCTACTCCTACTCCTATACAAGACTCAGTTGGTGATGGTGGTGTGTCTGCCATCCGTCGTTTCTGACCATTAGATCTGCATCTAACGGTTGTGAGGTAAGTTGTGGCATTTTTGCAACAATAGCCGACTTCTCTGCTCCAATTTGCAGAAAACCCCTTATTATATTGAAAGCAACCACATCCCTCCCTCACCTCATCAAAACAACCTGATAAATTACTCCTATAAAAGACTCAGTTGGTGATAGTGGTGTGTCTACCATACGTCGTTTCTGACCATTAGATCTGCATCTAACGGTTGTGAGGTAAGTTGTTGCATTTTTGCGACAATAGCCCACTTCTCTGCTCCAATTTGCAGAAAACCCCTTATTATCTACACTTCAATAAGTGATAGTGACTACATACGGAGCAAAATGAGTGAATCTACACTTCAAAATATGTCTATATAATCTGCATGTGATAGTCCATTTGAAATCTCTAAAAAGTCAAATATTTAGGAATGGAGGGAGTAATATATTAGGAGTATATCAAAACAAGAGTGATTTCTTTCAAGTTTGTGAACAAGTACTACTATTCTACTACTTTGGATCCCTCGCAACGCACGGGCACATTGCTAGTAAAAGGAAAAGGCATGCCGCGTTCGCGTCGCACTCCCCCTACACACGCCCGGGAATCGAGAGTACTCCATGGCCCGTCCGGCATGACACATAGCTTAGGGAAGGCATGTTGCCTAGCATTTTCACTTTCATGTGGGACCGCCGTCGAGCAAACCAACTATTGGCAAAGTGCACCCCGCCCGCCGCCTGGTTGGAAAACAGAAACGAGGGGAAGATCTAGCTGTAGCACGAAAGCCAAGAAATTTGGTGTCAGATGGGGCTCGTTGATAGAGTAGGAGCATTCCGTACTACTCTGCTCCTACTAGTACCAAGTTTGTACTATACAACTAGTACTACCACTATAAAACTAGTAGGTACGTGCACGGCACAGCATCGTAGGAACAAAAAACGGGAAGATCTTGTTTTAGGTGATTTATCTTTTTTTCTGTCAACGTAGTATGAATAATATGATGTTGGGGGCACCCATGAAGCTTATGTGGCTTGGTTGCATGGCTACGAAAGGTTAGAGAAAAATAAATAGATAATGTGTTTAGAGTGCACTCCACTAAACATATATACTTTGGATCCATTGCAACGGGCCGGCACATCTATATCTATACCCCCTATATAGTGTGTGAATAACTTTGAAAGTTGGTCGTTGGATGAAGCCAATCCGACGGTACAAAGATGGCAAATCCGAGCACTACTGGCCATTGGCTATCATCTACATTCCACCAGATTCTGCCACATGTAGAATCTAGAAGACTCCATGGTTGAACTTCATTCATGACTAACTTTGCCACAACTAAGCTTAGGCAAAGTGTGTCTGAAACCAAAAATGTGGCTAACAAAATGGCCACCACCAGTGTGGCAAGATTTGGTAAGAAGTTGAGTCTATGACATGTGGACCATGTAGCTAGAAAAGTGTGGCAAGCCACAAGTGTAGCAATGAACCAAACACATGCCTGGTGTGTTTGGTAGGCTGTATGAAGGGTGCATGATCCCAAGAGTTCCCTTCTCGACCCATTTTTGGGTGTTTGGTAGAGTGTATGGAGGGTGCATGAGTCCACACTAGATTAGCACAAATACACTAGAAGCATGCATGAAGAGATCATACATGAAGAGGAGTGTTGAGTTGAGCATGCATGAAGAGGGAACAACTATGCTGAGATGAGAACGCAACCAAACACACTTGTGGCACGCCTAAGCTTAGGCGTGGCAACCTTAGGCTGCAAACCAAACCATAACTTTGATAGTTGGTCGTTGGATGAAGCCAATCCGATGGTACAAAGATGGCAAATCCGAGCACTACTGGCCGTTGGATATCATCTACATTCCACCAGATTCCGGCACATGTAGAATCTAGAAGACTCCATGGTTGAAGTTCATTCATGACTAACTTTGCCACAACTAATCTTAGGCAAAGTGTGTCTGCCACAAAAAATGTGGCTAACAAAATGGCCACCACAAGTGTGGCAAGATTTGGCAAGAAGTTCAGTCTATGACATGTGGACCATGTAGCTAGAAAAGTGTGGCAAGCCACAAGTGTAGCAATGAACCAAACACATGACGGCACGCCTAAGCTTAGGCATGGAAACCTTAGGCTGCAAACCAAACCATAACTTTGAAAGTTGGTCGTTGGATGAAGCCAATCCGACGGTACAAAGATGGCAAATCCGAGCACTACTAGCCGCTGGATATCATCTACATTCCACCAGATTTTGCCACATGTAGAATCTAGAAGACTCCACATGTAGAAGCATAATGCACAAACCACCAGAATCTCATGCGTGCAATGCGCGTGTACCTTACTAGTAGTTGGTAGTAGTAAGAAACAAATTCCGGGTTTGGCACGAGCTCGTACTGCGGGAGCACCACAAGGCCTACCGCAGGAGTTACATTTCCCTCTCGGGGCCCACGGGACCGAACTTCAGTGGCTTAGTGCCTGGCCTATGAGAGCAAGTACAATAAGGTGATGTAGGCGGGCTGTAAGACATTAAATATTATATTTTTGCTTAGTTGGACGAGAGAGAAGATGAAAGAGAAGAGAAGCGGGCTACTAGTTAACAGCCGGCTGCAGCACGTGCTCCTAGGCATTTTATGAGAGAGCGAGGTGGGTCATGTAACAACAAAGTAGTACATATTAATATTCAACTATTGTACTTGTTGTCTAGAAGCTTGGCTATATGTGACGTGGCAACATCATATAGCCAGCAGCCGGCTATATTATTAACCATGCTCTGAGTCAATGACATGCGGACGTTAAATGCGGCTAGCCCACATGTCATTCTCATGGTGGTGGTGTGGTTCACGACTCACTCGTTCGAGATGAACCGGCCGGTGGTGGCGTGGCCGTGGCGAGGGTGCCACAGCTGGGCGTCGGGGCATTACGAGGCGTAGATGGCCACACCGGCGGGTACTACCTGTAGTACAGAAGTACTCCAGCTGAGGATTGATGCCCGGGACGAAATGTGTCACGGCCGCTGGATGAAAATTCAATGGTGCGGGACGTGTGGTGTCATGGGTTCGTGCGGCGTTGTGGGAATCGCGTGTGGCTGTGGTAGAAACTTGATGCTCGCCGCATTTAAGGTGGCCCACATGTCATGCACACAAAGGCAGAGGGGCGGTGCGGCCGAGAGGGGTGAGCCGCATGTCGGGGGACGTGGTGTTGTGGGTTGGAGCGGTGTCATGGGAATCACAAGTGGCAGTGGATGAAACGTGATGGTCGCCGTAGTTGAACTTCCATGGACAAGCTGTCATGTCTACGGACACATGCATTGCATACTGATCACTAGAAGGAGTAGTAGAGAAAGCTAGGCGGATAAATAGTTCCTTATAGTCAAGCAGACCCATGCTACTACTTGTTCCAAAGACATGCACACCATCGAAATAGTCCATCTATATCAATATACATAGAGAGGGAATAATTTTTTTACAAGAGAGGAACAGTTCATCCATCCATAATGCCCTGCTGCTGGTGCAGCATCTTCTTCTTCTTCTTCTTCTTATTCTTCTTCTTCTTGTTGTTCTCATTTTTTGTGGGAGATGGCTTCGCAACAAGTTCTCTGGACCTTGCAGCTATCTCTAAACTCACACGGGCATCGAGGGCAGCATATTTTATCCGCTCGTACGTCAAGGGATAATTCTCCCATCCAGATGACCTTAATGCCAGCGTCTTGTCACCCTTCTGAATATTTGTTCCTAGCACAAAATGTGCTACGTCGAATAGGGATGGTGTCGGTTTTTCACAATCTTCTACAGGAATTTTTATTCTGGTTTATAGGTCAGCGATGCTTTTAAAATCAAGGTTGTACGGCTCCAACTTCTGTTTGTCCCCTGCGATGGCTGCCCCACAGAATTATATGTCCTCCCGAGACAAGAAATCGTGAAGCTCACCTGGTATGGAGGGCGCGTGTATGATGTGGTACACCAAAACATCATCTTCGAGGCACAGCTGAAGGACAGCGGCGCATTGGATCTTCCCAGTGGCACGCTCCGTGTACTCTGCGTCGAGACCGATGACATTCATCTCCACCTTTTGGAGGGAGTTGGATACATTGTTGATCCACTTCCGAACAACCCTTGGGTGGTCGGTGACTGTGGCAACTATGCTCAACGAGCCTTCGACGAGGACATGTTGGACGCTAAAAACCTGCATCTCGATCTCTTTCGCCATTTGGAACCGCTGGACCGGAGGGCTATGGTTTGGAGAACTAGGATTAGATGGCTAATCTAACTGAAGAAGATGATTATTTATAGGGGCTTCGGAATTACTCCAGGAGGACGTGAAGAGGTTAAAACAATGTGAATGTAGTGTGGTTTGGATGCAAATGAAGATCAAGGAGTAGTGAAAAAGCCGAGGAAAATCGGTTCCCGATGGAGAAGTAAATGGGAGAAGTTATGCGCATGCATGAGGAGAGGTGTGGTGGTTTGACTGCTGCATGCAATGGATTGGATGGGCTCTTCGGTTGCCTTTTCTCTCTCCCACGCGCACAGAGTGTCCCACTTGCATGCTGCAGTTTATTGGCTAGAGTCGGGCTGCAGTTGCTCATGCGTATGCTAATTAATGTCGTGAATGCGGGGCATGGAGGGAAATGGGCGCATGCAAAAGGGTATATACGCAGACTAATTAGAGAAATACTGAAAAAAGTTATGCACAGACAAAAGAGGACCGGAGGGAGTACTACTCATGTTCCTACTACGGTTAAGGAATATGCGGTTATCCTCAAAAAAGAAAAGTCCTTCTCCGCGCTTCCGCATGCACGAGAATTTGGTTCTGCTTGCAATATGGATGATAGCTGGAGGATGAAGTGAACCCAGAGGCATGCTAGCACGGGAGTGTACTCATGTTCCTACTACTCCTACTAGTAGTAGTACAACTGTGGTACACTTGATGGTCAAAATACTATTATTCATCCGGTCCTCACAGTGAAGTGACAAGACCCTGCGCCCGAGGTGACACCAGTCCAGGCGGCGTGTCCGGGTTACCAAAGTCAGCCTCACCTTGTGCACTGTGCAGTCACTGTCACCGCCGATGTATAGCATGCCTCGCCTCGTCTCCCTCTCCCCTAGCACCACTCCATCTCCATCTCCGTCTTGCCGGAGATCCTGAGGTCACTCTTCATTATCTCACTATGCCCCCGCATACCTTCGCCTCGCTCGCCTCCCCCAGTACCACTATTCCCTCGCTAGCCGCTCCAGCACCGACAGCCTTCTCCCCCTTAAATCAAGCCCCCCAAAACCCCACCTTCCAAACTCCACCATGGCCGAACGCGAACCGCGCAGGATCCATATGAGCCACGATTGGAGCTATCTCCCCAGTGACGTCCTCGACCTCTGTTGTTCGTCTATGGATATGTTGAGCGCCCTGCGGCTGGCTGCATGCTCGAGGGGCATGCACACGGCCATCGTTAAAGTGAGGCCTAAGCTTTTCAAGACACCCTGCTTGCTGCTATCTGGTCTTGCGAGATTGGCTCACCATGATACGGAGGCGTACATGATGCCCCTCGACTTCAATCTGATCTCCATTAGCCGAAACTTCTTTGCAGGTATGTAGTGGGTCGCCGTACATCATTTCCCTCGACTTCAATCCGATCACCATCGCTCGAAACTTCTTGGCAGGTATGTACTGGGTTGGCATGAACTCCCACTGGATGGCTGCCGTCAGAGAAGACGGTAAAAAGTTGGTGCTTGTGAACTTCCAGACCTCCCATGAGATTATCCTTCCTCCGTTGGATTATATAGAGTATTACCATCGCGGTCCTAGTCATCTACATTACCGCGTCAGTTGGACGGACCTTGTTTTGCAGAAGATTGTAATCTGCCAAGTGCCCACACGACATGCGGATTACGCAGACTTCAAGCTAATTGCCTTGTTCGACAAGGGACTCGCCTATCTTTACGCCGGTGCCTTCTTTAGATGGAGACAACTCAGCTCACAGTGGATCGTCGTCAAAGCTGATACACACTTCTGTGATGCTATTGAACACAATGGCATCATCTACGCGATCGACAAAGCAGATGGCACCACGTATTGCTGGGACGACGCGTGTAAGTTGTTTCCATCTCATGTTAATGATGACGCCATGACACTGTTTGAACTTTTTGTGATGATTGGCATATCCCTGTTTGAGCAGAATTTGAGTAGAACTATGGCAATGTATTAGAGATGCCGTAAATTAGCTATATTTGGAATGAGTTAATTCATGCAATTGTGCTCATGTCATTACATCCAATTTGTACCCCTGAATAATCAAATGGTTAGGAATATATGGATATTCTCCTTATTTTACAGTAATCTATATACTACTACTAAATATGAGTGTGTATCAATGGCCATGTTAGTTTCCTCATTTTCATGATGTAGAAACATGCACCACACTGTTGGTTTCATCTAACCATACATTAGGGAAGTAAATGTGCATATGGAGAACTCTATATTTGGAAGTAGTGAAATCCTGTAATGCTTACCATGTGTACATACCTATATTCGCCCTTCAGCAATCAATGGCTAGAATAATATCCTCGCAAAAAATTTGCCCACAGAACACGAGTATATAACAATGCATGGTCTGTTAGTTACCTTGAAGAATTTGTTTGTGAGGACAGAACATGATTCCATAACATGCATGACAAGGTAGTTTCCTGTGAAGAATCGATTGCGAGATAACATGAGTATAACCATGCATGGCACTTCTATATTTTCGAACCCAGTATACATTTCCCTGTATTTTCCTCCCAGTTCCAACAGGGACATATCAATGCTGTTTCTTGCATTATCCTACTCATACACTGAACAATGCTGATCTTACATTAACAATGCCTGTCCTTTTTGATATGATGCAGTGTCCCTACAGTTACTGCCCTTTGTAATCACACCACCTTTGCCAAAAATAGGGAAGCACAACTGGTTCCTCGCTCGATCAGACGACGGCAAAAGACTGATGATCATTCGGACACTTGAGTCGGAAAAGTTATATTGCAAAGACCCCATTGTATACAAGCACCGTGAAATACGTGAGTA
The DNA here is from genome assembly GCF_018294505.1 of Triticum aestivum. NCBI lineage: Eukaryota > Viridiplantae > Streptophyta > Magnoliopsida > Poales > Poaceae > Triticum > Triticum aestivum. The sequence continues at coordinate 429,225,542 of NC_057814.1, read as the reverse complement.
TCCGGACAGTGGTTGTTACATCTATGAGCAGGATACCAGCTTGTTGGGGCCTTCAGGATTTTTTAGTTGGAGGCAGGTAAACAGCCTTGGCACACACTCTCTGTTTCTCGGGCTCAATTATTCGATTAACCAGGAGATCACCGTTGGCAAGGACCTTGATGGCACAGAGGCTCTGTTTCCTATGGAAAACTGTGTCTACACGGCGAGCCCTAGGAGTTTGGGAGCAAACTCCCCTAATTTTCAACGATACAGCCTACAGCCAAAAGAAGGTGAGAATGACAAAGGCATCCGGATTAACTTTGATTCTTGGATGTCTCAATTACGATAGGCAGTGATGTGGTTCAAGCCTTCAGGTTGATAGGTAATTGGGCTGTTGCGTCGAAAGGGTGGAGTACTGGTGTCTCCGGATCATTGGTCGCTGAAGCGGTGCTGTCAATTATGATGATGGTGTTGGATCATCTCTTCGAATGACTTTGTTGTCTTTGTTGCTTGTTCTGGATGGGTAGTTCTTTCTTTAGTTATGCATATTCCTTGTCATTTGGTCATCCTCGTCTATGTCACTCTTACTATGTAATAGTTGGCTCTGTTTAGAATGTCATTCTCGTCTGGATCACGAGAGTCTGAGCACTGCAGATGGGTGAGTTTTGGTGGTGTAGCAAGACTTCTTATGAACTATCATGTCTTGTTGTTTATGTCAGTAGTAGTCACTAATCAGTGTTTGAATGTTGTATATATCGTTGTTTCCAACTGTTTATTGTCTCGAACTACTGGTGGGCTAAATGAGGGCATCACCATTCTCCAGTGTTCAGAGTGTATCTCCTTTTTTCAAGTTATATAATTTGAGCTCAGTGTCTTTTCGATGATGTACAGTTGTTTGGGCCAGTGAGGTGTCATTGAATATGGGCCGAGTAGTAACGCAAGCCAAACAGGTCAATTATGACTCTCAGGCCGGGCTCTCAAAAGATCCTAAAAAAGGCCAGGCTCTCCAAAAAAGAAAGAATAAGGACTCTTAGGCCGACATGTGAGCGCCACCGGTGTTTTCGTGTGCTTGCGCGCCGAGAGCATATTGGCGCGTGTTCGAATTTCAAGCTACCTTTTCATCCCCAATCTCCCGCCCCTCCCCCACCTCTGGAATCTCGATTCCTACTCCAGTTCCCCCAAATCCCCCTTCTGTACTCCCTGTACTCAAGCTCACTATCATGTCGCCGGTCAACGCGGATCTCCGAGCCGGAGATCCTGAGGTCCGTCCTGCCTTCGGGCGCTGCTTGCTGTCGCTCAACAGTGGCATGGCGGCGCTTGACGACCAGTTTGCCGACAAAGTGCTGATGGTAACCATCAACAGTGACCGGCCTCCCGTCTCGCCGGACGACCTTGTCAAAAAGCTCTTGGCATTGCGCACGACATCCAAATAAGTGACTTGCTCATCGAAGTCTGTCCGCCACCGGCTGATTTCTTCGTGAGGTTCCGAACAACTTTCGACTGCAGTCGTGTGTTCGAATCTTCCCGGCGTTTGTTCTGCGATGGCGCGTTGGTGAGCTTTGATCGGTGGCACCCAGGATGGGGCTCGGTGCCCTCTGAGCTTGAGTTTTTAACAAAGCTTACCTTCCACGGCATGCCTCGACGTGCTTGGAACATCGAGTCCATGAATGAGCTTATCAACGACCTTGGAGGTGAGCTCGTAAGTATGTTTGTTCCTCCAGACAGCTGGGCTCTGACGGTTATGGCTTGGATGAAGAAGCCGTCCACCATACCGAAGGTGATTTGTGTTGAGATACCGGTGCAGGAACCGGGGTTGTACTATTCGTCGCCACCAAGGCCGCCGCGGACCACGTTAGGGATGTACCTGTATCGAGTGTTCGTGCATGTCGAAGAAGTGGTCAATCCATCAATCGAAGTCCTGCCGCCGCCGCTGGTGCCAGGGTCCGTCGACGACATCCATTACAAGAGTCAACGTCAGACTTTCCCCGTGTTGCTCGGAACGATGGATGGCACAGGGCCTACTCCATCGTGCGGCGGAGGCCACTGCTTCTTTGGGAGAAGAGGCAGGGCTGGCTGCCTGGATGTGCTCTTATTTGAGGTAACAACTGAATCTTGTCAGATACTAGTTAAATCCGAGCTATGGGTGTGAAGCACTGATGTGCCAGTACATTTGATTGTGACATGTTCTAATTTTGTACCTGGATTTTTTTAGAAATGGCTGTACGTCAACTTAATGTGCTAGCAGAACTTATTGTGTTGTCTGTCTATTTTCTTTGCACAGCATTCAAGATATTTCCCTGTCATTGATAAAGAAGATGAACCGTTATGTACGAGTTCGTTGGTTTCAACATAGCCCTACCCGTAGCGATCCACTGCTTCCATCCTGATTGTGCCGCCTGCGTGAAATTTTTGTATGCAAGTTAAGTGTGCTATGATGTTCTATATGATTGTGTCAACTATATAAGTTTTTACTGAGCATCAGCAATGCATATGGCTGAAAGATGTATTTATGAGCATCGACCGATGGGTCTCTCTCTCTCTCACACACACACACACACGCACAAGTGGGACCCATTGAATTATTTCTTTGCTCGTGACAGCTTTTAATTAGGTTCCACTGTAATCTAACTTTTTTCTTAAGTTATTAATTGAGCTCAGTGACTTCAAAAAGTTGTACAGAAGCCTTGTTTGGGCCTTTCCGGCGTCGCTGAATGTGGGCTGAGTAGCCATGTTAGGTTGTACTGTACTTCAACCTCTAGTCTTCTTGCTCCAGCCGCCCAAAGCAGCGCCGGTCGTGCCGCGTGCTCCTGCCTCCCGTGGCCGGCTGTGATGGCGCGGAGGCCTCACCGCCCCCTACTACTCCCACCGCTGGCCAGGCCATCACTCTACTCACCCACACCCCCTGTTATTCCGCGGCGACGGCAGCCTCACACCCCAGCCGAACCAGTGAACCCTCGTACTCCTCTCCGCGCGGGCTTCCACTGCTGCGTCTTCCTCGGCTCCGCGTCGTCCCCTTCCTAGGCCTCGCCGTCGTCCACCGCCCTGGTGCTCTCAGTGTGGGGTGGTCAACATGGTCAAGGAACGACTTCCATCGGAAGAGTACTGTCGTGGAGAGGCTGACAGCTGGGTCCACGGCAGCCGCAAGGAAGTGCCTCCTTATTACGCAGAAAATAATTATTCCTCCACCTGACAACAGGGACCCACCGGACGGGCAATTGTATTTCGCGAAAAAAACATTTCCCCCTGACTGCTGGGACCTCCCAGCTACATCTTCGCACGCAAGGAAGTGCGTCCGGGCAAAAAAATGACTCGCCCCCCTGACTGCTGGGACCCATCGTCTAAATCTTCGCACGCAAGGAAGTGCCGGACAGTCGGGAACCACCTGGTCGAAGAGTACATAGCGTTGTCATTCTGGTCACGAACATGTACGTACATACTAGTCGATGTAGAGGTGCGCACGTGTCGTAGTAGAGGCGCACACGTAGCATGTACACATATGTACAGCGGCCAGGGTGCAAGAAAGTAAATACGGCCACATACGTACATACAGGCGGGGTCTCGAACGCCTACTCGTGCATATGTACGGCCAGGGCTCGTGTACATGGCTGGGTCGGAACGGAGAAACAACGTCATCGTCGTGTTCATGGGGAGCCAACCGGCTGGGTCGGAACAGAATGCGTCGTCGTGTTCACGGGAGGGGTCGGACGAAACAGCCGATGGAAACGAGGCCTGGCGTACCGCGGAACGGAGGAAACGGCCTTGTGTTCGACCGGCCATGTTCGAAACAGGATCCTGTTCATCGGGAGGGGTCCGGCGTACCGCAAAACGGAGCAAATGGACCTCCTACGGTCGAAACGGGGTCTTGTTGATCGGGAGGGGTGTGGCGTACCGCAAAACGGAGGAAAGGGACTTGTGTTGGAGCGCTACGGTCGAAACGGGGGTCCTGTTCATCGGGAGGGGTGTGGCATACCGCAAAACGGGACTCCACGGGATAGTGTTCATCTCCACCGTCGACCCCCTCCAGCCTCCACGGGCTATTGTTCATCCAGCGTCGACCTCCTCCAGCCTCCACCTACAACTGTTCATCCATGGGCTCCTGTTCATCCAGCCTCCACCGCGCGCTACTCCACCGGCTACTGTTCAACCACCCCTCCACGGGCTACTGTTCATCCTGCCCTCCACCGTCTACTGTTCATCCTGCTCTCCACGGGGTGGTCCTGTTCATCCTGCCCTCCACGGGGTCCTGTTCATCCAGCCCCAACCGGCTCGAACGATCGGGGTCCTGTTCATCCAGCCCCAACCGGCTCGAACGATCAGGGTCCTGTTCATCCACCCCCACCGGGAACTGTTCATCCAAACCCCCCAGTAACGCTCACTGTTCATCCAGAGGCAACATCGATCGGCTTCAGTTAGCAGCAGTAGCGAAGGAATCGCTCGATCGGGTTCAGTTAACAGCCATCGATCGATCGCTCGGGTTCAGTAACGCGTAGCCTGCAGTGCAACCGCTCGGGTTCAGTTAGAGCCCAACGCCTCGCACACATGCGCGTACGTACAAGAGAAACACGCATCGCTCGGCCCCCAACCACCCACCGTAACCGGGGACTCCACGATATTTTCCGCGCCCTTGCTTCTACCACATTTTTTTCCATCATGGACGGCCCAAAGAATGTCATGCAGCCGCGTCTCCGGCCCGCCCAGGACGAAAAGCCCATTTTCTGTCATGATTTTTTGTCATAGAAGTAGGACCCCACCACATCTATGATGATACCGGGTTTTGTCACAATTATCGTCATAGAAGTGTCATAAGTATGACAGAAAAGATTTTCGTTCGGCCCAAAATGTCACAGATGTGTCTTTTTTTGTAGTGTGTCCGGGTCTCCCATGGTGCAGGCGGACTAGCGGTTCAACCTTGCGAACCTAGAGGAGCACCGGGCAGTGGAGGCTTAACTCGACGTGGAGCGCACGGATGTCGCTGCCATCGAGGCCCTACTGCAGGCGGAACCATATGTCGTGGAGGTGAACCGGCACTACAAAAAGAGACACATCCGTGACATTTTGGGCCGAACAAATTTTTTTTCCTGTCATGCTTATGACACTTCTATGATGATAATTGTGACAAAAACTGGTATCCTCATAGATGTGGTGGGCTCCTACTTCTGTGACAAAAAATCATGACAAAAAATGGGCTTTTTGTCCTGGGCGGGCCGGATACGCAGCTGCATGACATTCTTTGGGCCGTCCGTGACGGAAAAAACCGTGGTAGAAGCGAGGGCGCGGAAAATATCGGGGAGTTCCCGGTTACGGTGGGTGGTCGGGGGCCGAGCGATGCGCGTTTCTCTCATACACGTACGCGCGTGGGTGCGAGGCGTTGGGCTCTAACTGAACCCGAGTGAGGCGTTCGCCTACTGAACCCGGTCGATTGCACTGCAGGCTACGCATTACTGAACCCGAGTGATCGATCGATGGTTGTTAACTGAACCCGATCGAGCGATTCCTTCGCTACTGCTACTAACTGAAGCC
>NC_057814.1:429108745-429219680 GCF_018294505.1 Triticum aestivum | reverse complement strand
TTGCCGCTGGATGAACAGGACCCCATCGATCGAGCCGGTGGAGGGCTGGATGAACAGGACCCCGTGGAGGGCTGGATGAACAGGACGACCCCGTGGAGGCTGGTTGAACAGTAGCCGGCGGAGGGCTGGACGAACAGTAGCCCATGGAGGGGTGGTTGAACAGGACCCCGTGGAGAGGGCTGGTTGAACTGTAGCCGGTGGAGGCGCGGTGGAGGCTGGATGAACAGGAGCCTGTGATGACCAGTCGCAGGTGGAGGCTGGAGGATGTCGACGGTGGATGAACAGTAGCCCGTGGAGACAGTCGATGGTGGATGAACAATAGCCCGTGGAGGCTGGAGCAGGTCGACAGTGGAGATGAACAGTATCCCGTGGAGTCCCGTTTTGCGATACGCCACACCCGATGAACCTGACCCCCGTTTCGACCGTAGCGCTCCAACACAAGTCCGTTTCCTCCGTTTTGCGGTACGCCACACCCCTCCCGATCAACAGGACCCCATTTCGAACGTAGGAGGTTCAAGAGAAGTCCATTTCCTCCGTATTGCGGTACGCCATACCCCTCCCGATGAACAGGATCCCATTTCGACCGTGGCCGGTCGAACACAAGGCCGTTTCCTTCGTTCTGCGGTACGCCATGCCTCATTTCCATTGGCTGTTCCGTCCAAGCCGGTTGGCTCCCGATGAACACGACGTATTCCGTTGCCTCCCGATGAACACGACGCATTCTGTTGCCTCCCCATGAACACGACGACGACGCAGTTTCTCCATTCCGACCCAGCCATGTACACGAGCCCTAGCCGTACGTATGCGCGAGTAGGCGTTCGAGACCCCGCCCGTATGTACTTACGTAGCCGTATTTACTCTCTTGCACCCTGGCCACTGTACGTACGTGTACACGATATTATCGGGACTGTGTGACATGCTACGTGCGCACCTCTACTACGACACGTACCCTTCCTTACACGGCCACGGTTCATCGCTGCAGCCTACAAACAGACCGATCGTATGTACGTACACGTCCGCGACCAGAATGACAACACTACGTACGCTTCGACCAGTTGGGTCCCGACTGTCAGGCACTTCCTTGCGTGCGAAGATGTAGCTGGTGGGTCCAAGCAGTCAGGGGGGCGAATCATTTTTTTGCCCGTAATATGGACGCACTTCCTTGCATGCGAAGATGTAGCTGGTGGGTCCCAGCAGTCAGGGGGGAACATTTTTTTCATGAAATACGGTGGCCCATCTGGTCGGTCCCTACTGTCAGGTATAGGAATCATTATTTTCGCGTAATAAGGAGGCACTTCCTTGCTGCGGCCGTGGACCTAGCTGTCAGCATCTCCACGTACAGTACTCTTTTGATGGAAGTCTTTCCTTGACCATGTTGACCACGCCGCGCCGAGAGCACCAGGGCGGTGGACGACGGCGAGGCCTAGGAAGGGGACGGCGCGGAGCCGGGGAAGACGCGGCAGTGGATGCCCACGCGGAGAGGAGTACGAGGGTTCACTGGTTCGGCTGCGGTGTGAAGCTGTCATCGCCGCAGGGCCTGGCCAGCGGTGGTAGTAGTAGGGGGCGGTGAGGCCTCCGCAGCATCACAGCCGGCCACGGGAGGCAGGAGCACGCAGCACGACCGGCGCTGGTTTGGGCGGCTGGAGCAAGAAGATCAGAGGTTGAAGAAGCACGACGGCCGTTGGATGGATATCTTACGGTCACTGCAACTAGAATCATTTATATTGACTAAGTTGACAAAGCCCTTGGTACCCGTCAACTTAGTAGGCCCACAGGTCAGCCTCCGAAACGGTGCGCCCCAGATGTCAGGGGGAGAAATCATTTTTTGGGCGGCTGAAGCAAGAATATCCGAGATTGAAGAAGAAGCACGATATCCGTTGGATGGACATCCAACGGCCACTGCTGCTAGAATCGTGTGTTGACTATAAGTTGACAAAGCCTTGCATACGCATCAACTTAGTTTTTGTTTTTTTAGGTGACGCGTCAACTTAGTAGTCCCACAAGTGTGTGGCAGAGAACATATAGCCCATTTGCGATTTGTAAGAATGTACAATGCATTTTTGAATTGCAATGGAATTTACTACAGCCCATTTACAGTTTGTTAAAAGTACAACCCATTTTCTAGCTAGGACAAAGATTAATAATTTCAACCAACCGCTCAAAACAGAATTCAATCAAATTTCCCACATTTTGATGGGATCCATAATATTTTTATCGCGAAATTTCTAGTCAGATTAAATATAATTTCAAAATAAATTTGTATTATGTAAAAATCCAACGAAATATTGTGCGCGCAACAAGTAATGAAATTAAAAATTCCAAATTCCAAAAATAATATATTTTTAAAACTTACATGTTTGGTCGTGCATTTTTTTATAGTTACTGCCCAGTTTTTATAATTACATCCCATTTATTATTTCTTAAAGCCCATTTTCTTGTTAAGCCTAATGCATCCCTCCTAGGAAAGATTTGCAGCCAGCGGGGCGGAGAATAACAAGTTGACCCGGATTGTGTACAACTGTCGGCCCAGTTGCATTACTGATATTGAAAAAAAGGCCTATGTAGTACAGTACAACCTTACATGGCTACTCATCCCACATTCAGCGACGCCGGAAAGGCCCAAATAAGGCTTCTGTAAAAAAATTTGAAGTCACTAAGCTCAATTAATAACTTAAGAAAAAAGTTAGAGTACAGTGGGACCTAATTAAAAGCTGTCACGAGCGAAGAAATAATTCAACGGGTCCCACTTGTGCGCGTGTGTGTGTGTGTGTGCGTGCGTGTGTGTGTGTGAGAGAGAGAGAGACCCATCGGTCGATGCTCGTAAATAAATCTTTTAGCCATATGCATTGATGATGCTCAGTAAAAACTTATATAGTTGACACAATCATATAGAACATCATAGCACACTGAACTTGCATACAAATATTTCACGCAGGCAGCACAATCAGGGTGGAAGCAGTGGATCGCTATGGGTAGGGCTATGTTGAAACCAACAAACTCGTACATAATGGTTCATTGTCTTTATGAATGACGGGGAAATATCTTGAAGGTTGTGCAAAGAAAATAGACAGACAACACAATATATAAGTTCTGCTAGAACATTAAGTTGACGTACAGCCCTTTCTAAAAAAAGTTCAGGTAAAAAAATAGAACAGGTCACAATCAAATGTACTGGCACATCAGTGCTTCACACCAATAGCTCGGATTTAACTAGTATCTGACAAGATTCAGTTGTTACCTCAAATTAGAGCACATCCAGGCAGCCAGCCCTGCCTCTTCTCCCAAAGAAGCAGTGGCCTCCGCCGCGCGATGGAGTAGGCCTTGTGCCATCCATCGTTCCGAGCAACACGGGGAAAGTCTGACTTTGACTCCTGTAATGGACGTCGTCGATGGACCCGGGCACCAGCGGCGGCGGCAAGACTTCAATTGATGGATTGACCACTTCTTCGACATGCACGAACACTCGATACAGGTACATCCCTAACGTGGTCCGCGGCGGCCTTGGTGGCGACGAATAGTACAACCCCGGTTCCTGCACCGGTTTCTCAACACCAATCACCTTCGGTATGGTGGACGGCTTCTTCATCCATGCCATAACCGTCAGGGCCCAGCTATCTGGAGGAACAAACATACTTACGAGCTCACCTCCAAGGTCGTTGATAAGCTCATTCATGGACTCGCTGTTCCAAGCACGTCGAGGCATGCCGTGGAAGGTAAGCTTTGTTAAAAACTCAAGATCGGAGGGCACCGAGCCCCATCCTGGGTGCCACCGATCAAAGCTCACCAGCGCGCCATCGCAGAACAAACGCCGGGAAGATTCGAACACACGAATGCAGTTGAAAGTTGTCCGGAACCTGACGAAGAAATCAGCCGGTGGCGGCCGGACTTCGACGAGCAAGTCACTTATTTGGATGCCATGTGCAATGCCAAGAGCTTTGACAAGGTCATCCGGCGAGACGGGAGGCCGGTCGCCGTTGATGGTTACCATCAGCACTTTGTCCGCAAACTGGTCGTCAAGCGCCCCATGCCATTGTTGAGCGACAGCATGCAGCGCTCGAAGGCAGGACAGACGTCAGTATCTCCGGCTCGGAGATCCGTGTCGACCGGCGACATGATTGTGCGCTTGAGTTCAGCGAGTACAGGAGGGGGGTTTGGGGGAACTGGAGTAGGAATCGAGATTCCAGAGGTGGGGGCGGGAGATTGGGGATGAAAAGGTAGCATGAATTTCGAACACGCGCCAATATGCTCTCGGCGCGCAAGCGCACGAAAACACTGGTGGCGCCCACATGTCAGCCTAACAGTCCTTTTTCTTTCTTTTTTGAGAGCCCGGCCTTTTTTAGGATCTTTTGAGAGCCCGGCCTGAGAGTCATAATTGACCTGTTTGGCTTTGCGTTACTACTCGGCCCATATTCAACGACACCTCACTGGCCCAAACAAGTGTACATCATCGAAAAGACACTGAGCTCAAATTATAACTTGAAAAAATGAGATATACTCTGAACACTAGAGAATGGTGATGCCCTCATTTAGCCCACCAGCAGTTCGAGACAATAAACAGTTCGAAACAACGATATATACAACATTCAAACACTGACTAGTGACTACTACTGACATAAACAGCAAGACATGATAGTTCATAAGAAGTCTTGCTACACCACCAAAACGCACCCATCTGCAGCGCTCAGACTCTCGTGATCCAGACGAGAATGACATTCTAAATAGAGGCAACTATTACATAGTAAGAGTGACATAGACGAGGATGACCAAATGACAAGGAATATGCATAACAAAAGAGAGAACTACCCATCCAGAACAAGCAGCAAAGACAACAAGTCATTCGAAGAGGGATGATCCAACACCATCATAATTTGCAGCCCCGCTTCAGCCACCAGTGATCCGGAGACACCAGTACTCCACCCTTTCGACGCAACAGCACAGTTACCTATCAACCTGAAGGCTTGAACCACATCACTGCCTGTCGGACTCGACACATCCAAGGATCAAAGTTAATCCATATGCCTTTGTCATTCTCACCTTCTTTTGGCTGCAGGCTGTATCGTTGACAATCAGGGGAGTTTGCTCCCGAACTCCTAGGGCTCGCCGTGTAGACACAGTTTTCCATAGCAAACAGAGCCTCTCTGCCATCAAGGTCCTTGCCAACGGTGATCTCCTGGTTAATCGGATAATTGAGTCCGAGAAACAGAGAGTGTGAACCAAGGCTGTTTACCCGCCTCCAACTCAAAAATCTTGAAGGCCCCAACAAGCTGGTATCCTGCTCATAGACGTAACAGCCACTGTCCGGATACTCACGTATTTCACGGTGCTTGTATACAGTGGGGTTTTTGCAATATAACTTTTCTGGCTCATGTGTCCGAATGATCATCAGTCTTTTGCCGTCGTCTGATCGAGCGAGGAACCAGTTGTGCTTCCCTGTTTTTGGCAAAGGTGGTGTGATTACAAAGGGCAGTAACTGTAGGGACACTGCATCATATCAAAAAGGACAGGCATTGTTAATGTAAGATCAGCATTGTTCAGAGTATGAGTAGGATAATGCAAGAAACAACATTGATATGTCCCTGTTGGAACTGGGAGGAAAATACAGGGAAATGTATACTGGGTTCGAAAATATAGAAGTGCCATGCATGGTTATACTCATGTTATCTCACAATCGATTCTTCACAGGAAACTACCATGTCATGCATGTTATGTAATCATGTTCTGTCCTCACAAACAAATTCTTCAAGGAAACTAACAGACCATGCATTGTTATATACTCATGTTCTGTGGGCAAAATTTTTGTGAGCATATTATTCTAGCCATTGATTGCTGAAGGGCGAATATAGGTATGTCCACATGGTAAGCATTGCAGGATTTCACTACTTCCAAATATAGAGTTCTCCATATGCACATTTACTTCCCTAATGTATAGTTAGATGAAACCAACAGTGTGATGCATGTTTCTACATCATGAAAATGAGGAAACTAACATGGCCATTGATACACACTCATATTTAGTAGTATATAGATTACTATAAAATAAGGAGAATATCAATATCTTCCTAACCGTTTGATTATTCAGGGGTACAAATTGGCTGTAATGACATGGTCACAATCGCAAGAATTAACTCATTCCAAATATAGCTGATTTACGGCGTCTCTAATACATTGCCATAGTACTACTCAAATTCTGCTCAAATAGGGATATGCCAATCATCACAAAAAGTTCAAACAGTGTCATGGCGTCATCATTAACATCAGACGGAAACAACTTACACGCGCCGTCCCAGCAATACGTGGTGCCATCTGCTTTGTCGATCGCGTAGATGATGCCATTGTGTTCAATAGCATCACAAAAGTGTGTATCAGCTTTGACGATGATCCACTGCAAGCTGAGTTGTCTCCAGCTAAAGGAGGCACCAGCGTAAAGATAGGCGAGTCCGCGGTCGATCAAGGCAATTAGCTTGAAGTCTGCGTAATCCGCAAGTCGTGTGGGCACTTGGCAGATTACAATCTTCTACAAAACAAGGTTCGTCCAACTGACGTGGTAATCTAGATGACTTGGACCGCGATGGTAAAACTCTATATAATCCAACGGAGGAAGGATAATCTCATGGGAGGTCTGGAAGTTCACGAGCACCAACTTTTTCCTGTCTTCTTTGACGGCAGCCATCCAGTGGGAGTTCATGCCGACCCAGTACATACCTGCCAAGAAGTTTCAGGCGATGGTGATCGGATCAAAGTCGAGGGAAATGATGTATGGCGACCCAGTACATACCTGCAAAGAAGTTTCGGCTAATGGCGATAGGATTGAAGTCGAGGGGCATCATGTACGCCACCGTATCATGGTGAGCAAATCTCGCAAGACCAGATAGCAGCAAGCAGGGTGTCTTGAAAAGCTGAGGCCTCGCTTCATGACGATGTCGTGCATGTCCCTCGAGCATGCAGCCAGCTGCAGGGTGCTCAACATATCCATACACGAACAACAGAGGTCGAGGATGTCACTGGGGAGATTGCTCCAATCGCGGCTCATATGGATGCTGCGCGGTTCGCGTTCGGCCATGGTGGAGTTTGGAAGGTGGGGTTTTGGGGGGCTTGATTTACGGGGGAGAAGGCTCTCGGTGCTGGAGCGGCTAGCGAGGGAATAGCGGCACTGGGGAAGGCGAGCAAGGCGAGGGTACGCGGGGGCATAGGGAGATGATGAAGAGTGACCTTAGGATCTCCGGCGAGACGGAGATGGAGATGGAGCAGTGCTAGGGGAGAGGGCGACGAGGCGAGGCATGCTATACAGCAGCGGTGACAGTGACTACACAGTGCACAAGGTGAGGCTGACTTTGGTATCCCGAACACGCTGCCTGGACTGGTGTCACCTCGGGCGCAGGGTCTTGTCAGTTCAATGTGAGGACCAGATGAATAATATTTTGACCATCAAGTGTACCACAGTTGTACTACTACTAGTAGCAGGAGTAGTAGGAACATGAGTAGTACTGTATAGCGGAAATAGGCCTCCCGTGCTAGAATGCCTCTAGGTTCACTTCATCCTCCAGGTATCATCCATATTGCGAGCAGAACCAAATTCTCATGCACGCGGAAGCGCTAAGAAGACTTTTTCTTTTTTGAGGATAACCGCATATTCCTTAATAGAGAATGTTGTGTCTCCCACACACGCGCCAATATCCATCCGAACCAGCTACGACAATTTTTTTATTCGTTTGGATAGGTCCCACCTGTCGGGAGGGGTGCAGAAATAAAAAGGAATCATAAAATGTCTCGCCACGGTGATTCGAAAGAGTGACCTCAACTAGCCAGTGGCACATGTAGCGCTAGAAGGATGGGCACGTACAGGGACAGGTACCACTCCTCAGTCTACCCGCGTAGCCTTTTCGTTTAGTCTACCTAGCCGTCTAATCAACTGCCTGCAGGCCACTTCTCCCATTTACTTCTCCATCGGGAACCGATTTTCCTCGGCTTTGTCACTACTCCTCCATCTTCATTTGCATCCAGACCACACTGCATTCACATTGTTTTAACCTCTTCACATCCTCCTGGAGTAATTCCGAAGCCCCTTTAAATAATCTTCTTCTTCAGTTAGACTAGCCATCTAATCCTAATTCTCCAAACCATAGCCCTCCGGTCCAGCGGTTCCAAATGGCGAAAGAGATCGAGATGCAGGTTTTTAGCGTCCAACATGTCCTTGTCAAAGGCTCGTTGAGCATAGTTGCCATAATCACCGACCACCCAAGGGTTGTTTGGAAGTGGATCAACAATGTATCCAATTCCCTCCAAAAGGTGGAGATGAAGGTCATCGGTCTCGACGCAGAGTACACGGAGCATGCCACTGGGAAGATCCAACGCGCCGCCGTCCTTCAGCGGTGCCTCGAAGAAGATGTTTTGGTGTACCACATCATACACGACCCTCCATACCAGGTGAGCTTCATGATTTCTTGTCTCGGGAGGACATATACTTCTGTGGGGCAGCCATCGCAGGGGAGAAACAGAAGTTGGAGCCATACAACCTTGATTTGAAAAGCATCGCTGACATACAAACCAAAATAAAAATTCCTGTAGAAGATTGTGATAAACCGACGCCATCCCTATTCGACATAACAAATTATGTGCTCGGAACAAATCTTCAGAAGGGTGACGAGACGCTGGCATCAAGGTCGTCTAGATGGGAGAATTATCCCTAGACGTACGAGCGGATAAAATATGCTTCCCTCAATGCCCATGTGAGTTTCGAGATAGCTGCAAGGTCCAGAGAGCTTCTTGCGAAGCCGTCTCCCACAGAAAATGAGAAGAAGAAGAAGAAGAAGAAGAAGAATAAGAAGAAGAAGAAGAAGAAGAAGAAGCTGCACCAGCAGCAGGGCATTGTGGATGGACGAACTATTTTCTCTCTTGTAAAAAAAATCATTCCCTCTCTGTGTATACTGATATAGATGGACTATTTCGATGGTGTGCATGTCTTTGAAACAAGTAGTAGCATGGGTCCGCTTGACTATAAGGAACTATTAATCCCCCTAGCTTTCTCTACTACAACTCCTTCCAGTGATTGGTATGCAATGCATGTATCCGTAGACATGACAGCTTGTCCATGGAAGTTCAACTACAGCGACCATCACGTTTCATCCACTGCCACTCGCGATTCCCACGACGCCGCTCCAACCCACGGCACCACGTCCCCCGACGTGCGCCTCACCCCTCTCGGTCGCACCACCCCTCTGCCTTTGTGTGCTTGACATGTGGGCCACCTGAAATGCGGCGAGCATCAAGTTTCTACCACAGGGACACGCGATTCCCATGACGCCGCTCGAACCCATGACACTACACGTCCCCCGACCTGCGGCTCACCCCTCGCGGCTCCATTGCCCCTCTGCCTTCGGGAGCATTACATGTGGACCAGCCACCTATCGGGTCCACATGTTATTGACTCAAAGGCAGGTGTAGTAAGGCGCTGAAGCTCAGTCCCGAGGGCCCCGAGAGGGGAATGTAACTCTTGCGCCAGGCCTTGTGGTGCTACCGCTGCACGAACTCGTGCCAAACTCGAGATTTTTTCTTTACTATACATGCACGCAACGATTTAATGGACATTTAATCTCAACATGTGATGGGGAGTTCTAAATTTGAAAATTCAAAACAAACAAACTGGGAGAGAGGGAGTATACCGTAGGATGTGTCCCATATGAAACAAGTCTCCTGGTTTGTCACCGCGAAGACGCGGTTAGAAAGGAGCACGGCGTCTTCATACTCGTACGGCAACAAATTGGCCGCAGATAGCATGGTCCACCTTTGACCGCCATGTGCAAGGTTCGTGTTATCTTCTACAATCTCACTGTGGTTCCATGGTACCAATTTAGGCGGTGGCCCGTTGCATGGCTGATCCCAATGTTGGACAAAGGTTTTACGGGAACGGTGTCACCGTTGTAAATGTTGTGCAAATTGATGTTGGTACCCTCCTGTACGTATGCAAGCCAATCTCCACTCTTACGGAGCCTAACCTGGGAAACAGTGGGCAGGGGGAGAATTAGGAAATGAACACAGAAGTAGTCTTTAGAATGCATTTACTACGTGATCAAACTCATGTTACCTGCTCATCAGACAAAATCCGAGTGCCCCTCAACGTCCGCATCTCAAGGGGCGTCAACTTGCAACTACGGCCACGCCGCACTGGAGAGACCCCCAAGGAAACATCCTTGTGCGTTGCACGGAACATCAAGATGCATTTGTATGAATAGTTTATCTGGTGAGAGAAAAGGATGAACGAGGCAAGGCCTTATTTGCAAATGTGGAGAGGGGTGTAGGTATCTTTTTGCAAAATTGCCATAGGTTTCTTCCTATCCGTCAAATATAAATCGGACGGCCTATATTGCAGGATGGCAGGCACACCATCATCACCAACTCTATTTTTATAAGACTAGCAAGATGCCCGTGCGTTGCACAAAACATCAAGATCTTGTGGGAGAAAAGGATGAACGCGGGAAGGCCTTATCTAAAAATGTGGAGTGGAGTGCGGGTAAATTGTCATAGTTTCCTTCCTATCCGTTAGATATAGATCGACGGCCTATATTGCAGGATGGCAAGCACACCATCATCACCAACTCTGCTTTTTATAAGAGTAGATAGCAAGATGCCCGTGTGTTGTAGGGAACATCAAGATGCATTTCTATGAGCAGTTTATCTTGTGGGAGAAAAGGATGAGCGAGGGAAGGCCTTATTTGCAAATTTGGAGAGGAGTGTGGGTATCTTTTTGCAAAATTGCCATAGTTTGCTTCCTATCTGTCATATATGAATCGGACGGCCTATACTGTAGGATGGAAGGCAGACCATCATCAACAACTCTGTTTTTTTAATAAGAGTAGAGTACATATAGAGATAGAGACTACTACTACCAATGTGCTGGCCCGTGCGATGCAATGGATCCAAAGTAGTAGAATAATACTTGTTCACGGGCTTGAAATATAAACACTCTAGTTTTGATATACATATATCAGTAAAAATAAATCATGCTTCACTCAAAATATATTCCTCAGGCTGTTTTGATGAGGTGAGGGACGGGTGTGGCTGGTTTGAAGATAACAAGTTTTAAAAAATTTGGAGCTGTTTTTTTTTACATTTTGTAGCATGGCACGGCATCTGGTGCACCTAAAGCGTCTGAAAAAAATTGAGTTTGGGTCGATAGCACACCCTGTGGCAAGATGCCCGTGTGGGCTTCTTCTATAACTAGCAAGATGCCCGTGCATTGCAGGGAACATCAAGATGCATTTTTTTACAAAACACCTGTTGTGATTGACCCTTGCAGGAGTAATCCCATGTGTAAAAACTAATGATATCTCGAGAATTTTATAGGAAAAATGGTATCTTTGGAACAAGTTTTCTCTACTACTGCTCCTTGCAATGAGCGGTATGCAATGCATGTGTCAGTAGACATGACAGCTTTTCCATGGAAGTTGAACCACGGCGACCATCACGTTTCTTGTTTCTACCACTGCCACACCCACATGCGATTCCCACGACGCCGCACCAACCCACGGCACGACGTCCCCCGACGTGCGCCTCATCCCTCTAGGCCCCATCGCTCCTCTGCCTTTGTCTGCATGACATGCGGGCCAGCGAAACTGCGGCGACCATCAACTTTCTACCACAACCACACCCGATCGGACGCGGTTTGCCTGCTACGATCTGTACTCCCGCACCATCGAATTTTCATCCAGCGGCTGTGACACATTTCGTCCCGGGCATCATTCCTCAGCTGGAGTACTTCTGTACTACAGGTAGTACCTGCCGGTGTTGCCATCTACACCTCGTAATGCCTCGACGCCCAGTTGTGGCACCCTCGCCACGGCCACGCCACCACCGGCCGGTTCATCTCAAACGAGTGAGTCATGAACCACGCCACCACCATGAGAATAACATGTGGGCCAGCCGCATTTAAGGTCCGCATGTCATTGACTCATAGGCCGGTGCACTAAGCCACTGAAGCTCGGTCCCGTGGGCCCCGAGAGGGAAATGTAACTCCTGCGGCAGGCCTTGTGGTGCCCCCGCGGTACGAGCTCGTGCCAAACCCGGAATTTGTTTCTGACTACTACCAACTAGTAAGGTACACGTGCATTGCACGCATGAGATTTGGTAACCAAATTATGAATAAATAACACACTATAGCATGTAAGCTTTGAGTCATATATGCATGATGTGGATGTTCGTTTAATTCTTATAGTTCATCTAGTTAAAAATCAATTAGTTTTATATAAATAGATATATTTTAAGATTCATGGAATTGTGCATTGTAAAGCATAAAGTAAAAACAAATAGTGACAATTCATTTTGAAAAAAGAAGTTTGGGCAATTAAGATATGGAAGATTCTAGAACAAAGGAGAAGTGCTTGTGTTTTGAGGTTTGTGCATTATGCTTAAGTTCAACCATGGAGTCTTCCAGATTCTACATGTGGCAGAATCTGGTGGAATGTAGATGATATTTAACGGCCAGTAGTGCTCGGATTTGCCATGTTTGTACTGTCGGATTGGCTTCATCCAACGACCAACTTTCAAAGTTATTCACACACTATCTCTACTCTTATAAAAAAACCGAGTTGGTGATGATGGTGTGTCTGCCATCTTGTAATATAGACCGTCCGATCTATATCTGACGGATAGCAAGCAAACTATGACAAATTTACAAAAAAACCCGCACCTCTCTCCACATTTACAGATAAGGCCTTGCCTCGTTGATCCCTATCTCCCACAACCTCATTGCTTAGAAATTAAAAAAGGAAGTCTCTGGAACAATCTGGCATGGTGGCCGCCAGCCGGTGCCGTCCATCAGTCACCACCACGCCCCACTCCTCCTCACCTTATCTCTCATCTTTCTCGAGATATCATTTTTTCGATGAAATTCTCAAGATACCATTTTCCAATAAAATTCTCGAGATATCATTAGTTTTTACACATGGGATTACTCCTGCATGGGTCAATCACAACAGTTGTTTTGTAAAAAATGCATTTTGATGTTCCGTGCAATGCATGGGCATCCTTCTAGTATCTCTACTCTTATAAAAACAGAGTTGGTGATGATGGTGTGCCTGCCATCCTGCAATATAGGCCGTCCGATTTATATCTGACGGATAGGAAGGAGACTATGGCAATTTTGCAAAAAGATACCCACACCCCTCTCCACATTTGCAAATAAGGCCTTCCCTCGTTAATCCTTTTCTCTCACAAGATAAACTACTCTTAGAAATGCATCTTGATGTTCCGTGCAACGCATGGGCATCTTGCTAGTAGGGGTATAGATGTGCCGGCCCGTGCGTTGCAATGGATCCAAAGTATATCTATTTAGTGGAGGGCACTCTAAACACATTATCTATTTATTTTTCTCTAACCTTTTGTAGCCATGCAACCGAGCCACATAAGCTTCATGGGTGCCCCCCACATTATATTATTCATACTATGTTGACTGAAAAAAAGATAAATCACCAAAATCAAGATCTTCCCGTTTTTTGTTCCTACGATGTTGTGCTGTGCACATACCTAGTTGTATAGTGGTAGTACTAGTTGTAGTACAAACTTCGTACTAGTAGGAGTAGTAGTACGGAATGCACCTACTCTATCAACGAGCCCCATCAGACACATAATTTCTTGGCTTCCGTGCTACAGCTAGATCTTCCCCTCGTTTCTGTTTTACAACCCGGCGGCGGGCGGGGTGCGGTTTGCCAATAGTCGGTTTGCTCAACGGCGGTCCCACATGAAAGTGAAAATGCTAGGCAAGACGCCTTCCCTAGCTATGTGGCGTGCCGGACAGGCTGTGGAGTACTCCCGATTCCCGGGCGTGTGGGGGTGCGACGCGAATGCGGCAGGCCTTTTCCTTTTACTAGCAATGTGCCCATGCGTTGCGACGGATCCAAAGTAGTAGAATAGTAGTACTTGTTCACAAACTTGAAAGAAATCACTCTTGTTTTGATATACTCCTAATATATTACTTTTCACCTAAAATATATTTCTCAGGCTGTTTTGATGAGGTGAGGGAGGGATGTGGTTGCTTTCAAGATAATAAGGGGTTTTCTGTAAATTGGAGCAGAGAAGTGGGCTATTGTTGCAAAAATGCCACAACTTACCTCACATCCGTTAGATGCAGATCTAATGGTCAGAAATGATGGATGTCGGACACACCACCATCACCAACTGAGCCTTTTATAGGAGTTGGAATAGAGAAATATGTATAAATTGTAACATTTGGTTCTTCTCCTTAGCACGATCGATAGATAGAAATAACGATTGGAAACACTAGGGCGGGGCTATTTCCACCAGATAAGCAGGGTACGTAGTGGCTAGGTTGACGCATCGTCAGTTTGGTCACATGCGGTCCAACATGTTCTAGTGTTTCTAGCAAGATGCCCGTGCGTTGCACGAAGTTGATGGAAAAGGTAAGCACAAGTTATAAATTGACGGATGGAGATGGAAAAGGTAAGCACAACTTATAAATTGACGGATGGAGTACTAGTTACAGTGATGCATATAATTAAGCAAAGGGATCGCACATGTCGGTATTGACTGGAACGAGAATGCAATAGCACAATAAGAATTAAGGCCACGATGATGCGATCGCGGTGGTGGTTACAGGAGGCAAGAAGAAAGATGCATCCATCAACATATGACCACCTCCTCAACTTAGTGCGTCGGGCCACCGACCGGCGGCTAAGGAGCTGCAGCTTTTGTGGCGAGGTCAAGGTGCCTCTCAGCAAAGGCATCCAAGGCTTCCAGCCGGCTGAGGAAGGCCAACGTCGTAGCATCCTTACTGGCCTTGTAGATACCTATGTACATGATTTGCTCATACACGTGGATGTGTAGGTCAACGAATTCTTGCAGGGCGAGGCGCCTCGCGGCAAGCGTGACCTCCAGGTGGACATTCTTCGTGGCGTCGGCGCGTAGTCGCAGGGCCACCAGTGCTTGAAAGAGGTTCCGGCCATGGAGGCCGATTAGGGTGGCAGGCAATGAGGAGCCCGGGCGCGCGGGCTGGAGGAGTATGGCGATGTCGTCCGCGAGCTTCTTGAGGATGGTGAACTTGTTGGTGGTGGCAACGATCATCTGGTCCAACTGAGAGTCGTAGTTGGCATCGACAGCGGCCATCCACCAGCCGATCGCCAACACCGTCTGGAGACGATCCTCGGCGCCATGCCGCAGGCCGGCGTCGTGGACCATCTGGCACAGCCGCTGGCCGCTCACGCGCATCGCCGCCATGGGTTTGGAGTGAGGACTTTTGCGCTTAGTGTAGGTGCTTAGGCAAATGCTTAGGTGCGTACGATGTGGTAGATGCATTGGAATGAAGGGGCACCTTTATATGAGTGCAAACTACGTTGCATTCACATCGTGCAACCTCTTTTCCCGGTCCTCCTCCCATTACTTCCCTCGTGCATTCACGATGCTAATTGAAGGAGGATGCATCATTGGCCGTTCAACATTTCGGGAACCGCTACCCCCTCCCTCGTCTGCATTAAAGCCGTATCGGGAACTGCACCGCCCGCTGTCAAATCGAATAGTACTGCACAGCCCGCTACACGCTCGGCTAAAGACGCCTCCTCGCCTCCATCAAACCCATCCGTTAAACCCGCATGCAAACCGAGAAACCTACTCCAGCCACACGTCTGTTCATGAGCTGGCCGGGATTAAACGCAACACCGGCTGAGCTCCCCCATCTTCATCACCATTTTCTCCACTCTTCCGATGGCTTCCGAGGAGTCGTTCTCCGACATACTACCCGGCTGTGTGGCCCACCGAGACCTCCGGATACGGGCGAGGCCGCTCGGTGCTTCACCAACCTCGCTTGGCCCGACGGAGCCAGTTGCCGCCCCAAGCCGGCATGTGGTTCAGCAACTCGCCACTCCAGTTTAGCTCGATGAGGAGTGGCGAGTTGCTCCACGCCGGCACGGTGGCGAGCACGCCGGTACGGGCATCATCGCTGCCGCGTCGTACCGCGCCACCAGTGTCTGCGGTGACCGCGCCTCCCGTGTCTGTCGGCACGCCTCCCGTGCCTGTGGCAGCACCATGCAGGCAGAGACAGAAGCCAGGTGCGTGGAGAGCGATGAGTCGGTGGCCAGCTTCTCCGTGTATGCCGCCATCATCGAGGAGAAGTAGAACACGGGAGGCCGCCGCCACTTGGGTCCCATGAAGGCCACCACCGAGGCGACGAATGTGCATTCAGGAGGTTTCTTTGTTGCTTCGTCTCTTCCGAGGACTTTCGTCGACCCCGCAAGTGTCTGCCGGACATGAGGAAGACAAAGGGATCTGTGGGCGGCCATTTAGATTAGGTACTCCCTCTCCGGCTGGCGAGAAATATTTGTTCTAAGAATGGATAAATTGTATGTATCTATAACTAAAATAAGTGTAGATACATCCATTTCTAGGACAAGTATTTCCAGATGGAGGGAGTATTAATTATACCGAGAGAGCCGGATTAGCACCGCTTAGTTCATGTAAATGTAATGAAATCCATCATGTTTATATGAAGATCTGGCTTTTTTATACGAAATCCTTCATGCTTATATGAAAACAGTCTGTGTTTGCACGAATTTCATATGGTTGGTTAGAGTTGTGAAAATGTATGCCGCTGGCGTTTGATGTCGTCCTCCGTGGAAGGAAGCAGGAGGAAATTTGTCGGCTGCTGTTGGAGATGCTCTTATGCTGGAAATAATAGACTCACATCCAATCCATTTGAGTTAATTGCGTGTATGATTCTCCCTCTATACAAAGTTAATTGCATGTAAAGTGTGCACGTGACTTGCAGGGTGGCTACAACTTCGTACAGAAAGATAAAAAGAAACAAGTCCATCCTTAATCTTGTATTCTAAGTACTCTGTGGGTTGCACTATCAGTACAGTAGCGAAAGAAGTATATATTAAATAAGTAATATATGATATAAAAATCTAAAGTTAAAGACAGAATTCGAACTCAGGTCATCACGTTGCGAGCATCCGGCGCTAACCATCCAGCACATTTTTGTTGTAGATCATGCTGGAGATATATCTCCATGTCTACTCTTATACTCCATCTGTTCCTAAATATTTGTCTTTTTCAGATTACAAATGGACTACCACATACAAATGTGTATGTAGACATATTTTAGAGTGTAGATTCACTCATTTTGCTCCGTATGTAGTCACTTGTTGAAATCTCTAAAAAGACAAAAATTTAGGAACGGAGGGGGTAGAAAACAAAGTTGGTGATGATGGTGTGCGTGCCATCTTGCAATATAGGCCGTCGGATTTATATCTAACAGTTAGGAAGGAAACTATGACAATTTTGCAAAAAGATACCCACACCCCTCTCCACGTTTGCAAATAAGGCCTTCCATCGTTCATCCTTTTCTCTACTCTTATAAAAAAATAGAGTTGGTGTTGATGGTGTGCCTGCCATCCTGCAATATAGGCCGTCTGATTTATATCTGACGGATATGAAGGAAACTATGGCAATTTTGCAAAAAGATACCCACACCCCTCTCCACATTTGCAAATAAGGCCTTCCCTCGTTCATCCTTTTCTCTCACAAGATAAACTACTCATATAAATGCATCTTGATGTTCCGTGCAATGCATGGGCATCTTGCTAGTCTCTCACATGATAAACTACTCATACAAATGCATCATGATGTTCCGTGCAACACACGAGCATGTAGCTAGTTTCTTTAAAATAGTTATTGCGATAATTGGGTTGAAGTGATATGTTTTATGTCTGCCCCGAATGATTTCAGATTCACTAGTAGTAACAAAGAAAAGGTTGCCTTGTTAATTAACAGAAAACATGGTGAAAACTATCACATGAGGCTGGTAAAAACAAGGCACACTAGGTTCAGCGTCATCGTCACTACAGTTATGCGCGCGCGAGAAGTCTACATATCGAGGGGGCTACGGAGAAAAAGACGTATCGAGTGTGTATGAGCGAGGCATAGAGACACAATGTTTGAGAGAGAAACCAATTGACAGATTAAGATCATATAGAGTTGTCACCCTTCTGCTGTCATTGTTGGGGTTGGGGGGGGGGGGGGGGAGGGAGAGAAAGATGTATCAAGAGTGTGCGCGGTAGGACAGAGGCACAACTAGCGAGTGTGTGTGTGTGTATGTGTGTGTTTTTGAAAGAGGAGTAGATAGGTTACTATCAAGATCGAGGTGCAACCCTACTCCTTCGGTGTCGGGTAGTGTGTGTGTGTTGAGAGAGAAGCCAGTCGATAGATTGGTATCAAGATCGAGGTGTCACCCTACTCCTTCGCTGTCGGGAAGTGTGTGTGTGTGGGTGTGGGGGGGGGGGGGCAGTGACTGTCGGTGTCAAAACCGGCGGATCTCGGGTAGGGGGTCCCGAACTGTGCGTCTAAGGTCGATGGTAACAGGAGACAAGGGACACAATGTTTACCCAGGTTCGGGCCCTCTCTATGGAGGTAATACCCTACTTCCTACTTGATTGATCTTGATGAATATGAGTATTACAAGAGTTGATCTACCACGAGATCGTAATGGCTAAAACCCTAGAAGTCTAGCCTGTATGACTATAATTGTATATTTGCCGATCCGGACTAAGCCCTCCGGTTTATATAGACACCGGAGGGGGCTAGGGTTGTACAAAGTCGGTTACAGAGAAAAGGAATCTTCATATTTGATCGCCAAGCTTGCCTTCCACGCCAAGGAGAGTCCCATCTGGACACGGTTGAGAGTCTACGGTCTTTGTATCTTCACAGCCCATCAGTCCGGCCCATGCCCAACAGGCCGGACGCCCGAGGACCCCTTAGTCCAGGACTCCCTCAGTAGCCCCTGAACCAGGCTTCAATGACGAGGTGTCCGGCGCACAGATTGTCGTCGGCATTGCAAGGCGAGCTCCCCTTTCCGAATACTCCAAGATAGTCTTCGGACAAAACGAACGTGTCCGGATCTGCAACACAAGTACCACACACACAGCCGTAGAGAGTATAATATTTCACGAGTCCCATCCATTGACAACCTTTTGTAAGATGACAACACGTCTGCCCGGTCTCGTCTGCCATTCCACGTTTCGAGACGCGGTTTTCATTGGCACGTCTTGTCAAAGCAGAGATCGTGTCCCCTTATTGCGGGATTCTCATCAATACGGGCGTGGGTAATCCAACCGTGCCGTTTGCACGGCCCTCGGGAATAGGCGAGTTTTAAGGCGAGTGGGGAGGCGCTCGATATTCACTGCCTTTATAAGGGGATGAGGATTCCCTTTCTTCACCCGCGCCTTCTCTCTTCCTCTGCACCTCCATCCTTAAGCTCTAGCGCCCAAGTTCTCATCTTTTCCACCTCCAGCAAGCACTCAACCATGTCCGGATCCGGAGGGCAAGGCAAGTGGAATGGCCTCCTCCGTTAAGGAGAAGGACATCGCCGAGCTTCGGGAGGCCGGGTATCTGGCGAAAGAAATCACCCACCGGCTTCCGACCAAGGGGCAAGTCATCCCTACACCGAAGCCCAACGAGAGGGTGGTGTTCCTCCCTCATTTCGTCTGTGGGTTAGGGTTTCCACTCCACCCTTTCGTCCATGGACTTATGTTCTATTATGGGCTAGATTTCCATGATCTAGCCCCGAACTCTTTCCTCAACATCCCAGCAGTTATTGTCATGTGTGAGGCTTTCCTCCGCATCCAGCCCCACTTCGGACTGTGGCTCAAAATCTTCAACGTAAAGCCGAAGGTGGTAGATGGCCAACACGCGGAGTGCGGAGGAGCCATGGTGAGCAAGATGCCCAACGTCACATGGCCCAAAGGCACGTTTGTGGAGACTGTCAAGGAGTGGCAGAAGCTGTGGTTCTACATCACAGAGCCCCGCGACGCCACCTGGGCCGCGGCTTCCGAATTCAAGTCCGGAGCTCCAATGCGGCTGACCTCCTGGATGGAGAAAGGCCCAAATTGGTCTTCGTCAGGTGAGCTGATGGCGCTGCAAACGCGCATCCAAAGCATGGTGGACAAAAACATCAAGCTC
Organism: Triticum aestivum; assembly: GCF_018294505.1. Classification (NCBI taxonomy): domain Eukaryota; kingdom Viridiplantae; phylum Streptophyta; class Magnoliopsida; order Poales; family Poaceae; genus Triticum; species Triticum aestivum. The sequence goes on along the minus strand of NC_057814.1, from coordinate 429,199,721 downwards.
GTCGACGTGATCCAGGTGATGCTAGTTCGCCGGATCCTCCCCTGCCAAAGCTGAACCTACCCTTTATGGGAATTAGATCCGGAGAAGCACCAAACCCTGGTGAGGCTCTTCAGAACCACTCACGAAGATGCATAGAAGTTGCTCTTCAAGGGTGACGAGAAGCCGCCGGCCCTAGACTCGGACCGTGGGCACGATCTTGCCCATCCCGCCAATGCGGTAAGTCCCCCACATCTCAAGGCGTACCCTCTACTTGCTTGTTCAAGGAGGGTAACTATACTTTACTGATTTATTCTTTTAGGTACGGACAGAGAAAGCGGAGCGGATTCAATGTTCGGCTCCGCCGCCCGAAGAACTAGTCATCCCGCTCCTGGCGAAGAAGCTGGTCCCGGTGCCCTACCAGCCGCCGGAGAAGAAGGCCAAGGGGGGCCGGGGTGGCCTCCGCTGCAAGGGCGCTTCGGATGTGATGTCCGAAGACAAGACTCACTCCTCTGCCGCCGAAGATGACGACGAGGAGGAGGAGGAAAGCAACTCTCCCCCTGAGGGGGGAGGGAAGAAGAGGGCGTCCTCCACAAATTTGGAGGCGGAGGCGCCCAAGAGGGGGAAGGCCCCCCTCGCAGATAACTCCGCATGGGATGTCGACAGCAGCCCAGAGCGGCGCCCCCGAAACAAGCCCCTGGCCGCATCGTAAGTACTAAGAACCCGTATACGTCCATGTGTCTGCTTCGTGGCATTAATATGTAAAATTATGCTATTACAGTCCGGCCCATAATAGCTCCCAGCGATCCTCATCAGGAGGTTCGCTAGATTCAAAGGCGATGGCCAGCGAGTCACCACCGGCCGCTCGCTCTCCCACGGCCAAGGGCGACGACGAGGTGGTGTCCCAAAGGACCTTCCCAGGCCAGGGAGAGGTTCAGGAGGCCGTCAGGGTGGTGCCAGAGGATGACTCCTCGGCCGCCGGACACCTGGGGGAGGAAGCCCCCATGGAGACTGGCGATGGGGGCCATATCCAATTCGGCCCGCAGCCGAATACCATTCCGGAGACCTACACGGCTCCAGAGTCAAGAGAGTAGCCTTCCCCGAAAGGAGGAGGTGTGCCTGTTCCGCCGGTGACCTCTGTCCAACCAGAGGCACCGGATAATCTGCTGGAAGCGCTACGAGGCGCTTCCATTGTGGATGAACACCGTATCCTTATGGGTACGGTGATTGAGAAGGTTCAGTCCGTCAAGAGCGGACTGACCGAAGCCTGCAGCAGCCTGCTGACCGGCTTTGAGGTAAGGGACGCAAAAGAAAAAGGCCCAATATAGACAGTAGCCCCTGAGACACTGTCCGGTGTTCGGAAAGAAAAGTCGGACAGAGGATCAATTAAATTTCACAGGAAACTAACTAAATGTGTCTTATGTAAATAAGCAGGCGTCGTTGCTAGTCGCGACCTCACACACTGCCGAAGTCTCCGGACTAAAGCAGAGACTGGAGCGGGCCGAGGAGGAGCTCGGCCAAGCGAGGAAGCAGCTAGAGGACCAGAATAAATGATGTAATTACTTGCTATATATTTGGAAAGAATAAATGATGTCTTTTGACCGTTGTATCATGATATGTGTAGGAGCGACGATTGAGGTCGAGGCCCTTAAAAAGGCCCTAGCTGAAGCCGAGGAGAAAGCTGCCAAAGAGCAAGCCGCCCGTAAGAAGCTCAAGGCTAGGCTTAACGAGGTCCAATAAGAGCTCCAAGACGCTGTGAAAAAATGCGAGACATTGGAGTGCGATGTTTCGGCTCGAGAGACCGAACTCGCCAAGGCTCGCAAAAGCGCGGAAGAGGCCCAGGTTGAAGCCCAGGGCGCCCTCCAGTAGATCCGGGAGGCCAAGAAAATTGCGACGGGTAAGGCGTTTAGTATGCAAAGCAAGTATGTGAAGAAGAAGTATTTCTGACTAACCCGGATTTGGAGTTCTCCAGGGGCGTTTGCGGATCTGCCACGCAGAGTGTCAGACGCTGCGGAGTTCTTCCGAGCCGAAGAAGGGAGCTCAACGAAGAAGTTGTTCCGGTCACAATATCTTGCGCCAGAACATCCGGTGCCCTTCAGCGATCAGCTAAAACAGTTGGTCGAGCTGCAAAGGGTGGCCGAACTGGCCATGAAGGATTTGATAATCCGGCTGTGGCCTGCCGAAGCTATACCCAGCAGCTACTTCGGCCTCGTGAAGCGGCTGGTGAATGCTTGTCCTCGGCTGGACGTTGTCAAGCGGTCGGTCTGCATCGAGGGCGCGCCTGGCCTTCGCCCATGTCAAGGTGTGGTGGGCGAAGATGGATGCCGTCAAGCTAGACACCGAGGGGCCGCCTGAGGGCAAGGAGCACCGCACGCCCGAGAGATATTTCGGAGACGTCCTGGAGGGGTCTCGCATTGTGGCGATGTAATGTGCGAAAGACATTAGCTTTGAATGAGTACATTCATGTTGTCTCTGCCTTGTATGATAAAACAAAGTGGTTATGTAATATAATGTTTGTTATGTTTTTTTAAATTACCTCCTGTGCGGCCGTGTTGTATGAAATCTGAGAGTTGGCCAGTCGTCGGCTTCTGCCCCCACGTAGGTAGTACGGGGGAGTTCAGGATGGAATCTAAACACTCTTGATCCAATTGTGTGGTCCTTGAAGGAGGTGTTTAGCGCAACGAACCAGGCAATCAGACTATGTGGCTTGAACACCCTCACTTAGGCATAGGAGTTTGACAATAAAAATTCCTAGGCGTAGCCCCTAGTATCCGAACTAGGATGCTGAAAGCACCTGATCGGGTAAGTACCGATCCCTCGCATAATGCGAAAAAAAATCTCTAACGATTTGAAACCTCCGAAGAGCCGACCGGCTCTCGCTGCATCATGACAGTCACTTTTCGGCTTTCTCTACTGAGGTGCTCCTTCGGGTAAACCAGGGCACAATCGCAGTAGTTCTCCCTTTACTACCTTAGCCGATATAGCGGAACGTAAGGTAGCAAGTACAGGAGCAGGGCAACCCAACTATTGACCAAAGACATGATTCGGAGCCAATGCATATAGTGCTAAATTCGGGGTGCCGAACTATACTGTAAGAAGTGTTCAGACTTTGTTGCATAGTGCGGGGTGCTGTGAAGCCCCTGGCAAATGTGAAACGTACCAAAGTGTACGGGTGCTATCTGATAAGATTATCAACAGAAAAAGGAAAACAGAAAGGGAGCAAAGGTAATGAGCTGGGGCCCTGAAATTTGGGCCCCAAACTATTTCCATTATAATTTGATTAATACGTCAAGGCGCATTGATGCAAATAGTGCGATAAGCAACAGGCTATTTAACATGCCACAACCAAGGGAGTGCTGTGTGCGGGTCCTGAAAAGAGGTAGAGTGATCATTAAAGAAACCACCTAGAAGTTCCCCTGGATGTCTGTGCTTCTTGCCATCTTGGTATATTTATCCTTTGACAGGACCGGTGATCAAGCCATCAGGGAAGGCCTGTGGAAAATAAACCTGAAAAGGAAAAAGAGAAACAGTGAAAGAATGTGTGTCCAGGAGCGGTCGAGCCTTGTTGTTGGTCACAAGCTAGTTATGCCTCCGTCTGTGCCCATGGTATTTTGAGTGCGTAGTTATGTACGCACGGTGCGAATGCCGCCACTTGATCGGGACTGGGACGGAGGCCAAATTGCTAGTCGAGCTCTTGACGAGCCAAGCTGTCCTACTGCTGAATAGTCCGGACCCTCTTGATAGTGTCCGGGAGCTCGGCCGCTGAATTAAGGTTCTGCTTGAAAAAGTCGTTCTGTACTTCTGCTGCTAAGGCAGCGGTGTGCTCCTCGGTATGGAGGGAGCGTTCTGTGTTTCCATTAACTGTTATGACGCCGCGTGGTCCGGGCATCTTTAGCTTGAGGTAAGCATAATGAGGCACCGCATTGAATCGAGCAAATGCGGTTCGTCCGAGCAGTGTGTGATAGCCGCTGCGAAAAGGGACGATATCGAAGATTAACTCTTCACTTCGGAAGTTGTCCGGAGATCAGAAGACAACCTCTAGCGTAATTGAGCCTGTATAGCGAGCCTCTACACCTGGTATGACTCCTTTAAAGGTAGTCTTTGTGGGCTTGATCCGTGATGGGTTAATGCCCATTTTGCGCACAGTATCCTGATAGAGCAGATTGAGGTTGCTACCACCGTCCATGAGGACTCGCATTAGGTGGAATCCATCAGTGATTGGGTCGAGGACCAGTGCGGCTGAACCGCCATGACGGATACTAGTCGGTGATCCTAGCGATCAAAGGTGATCGGGCATGACGACCATGGATTGAATTTTGGGGCAACCGGCTCTATCGCATAGACGTCCCTGTGCGCGCACTTGCGCTCCCTCTTAAGGATGTGTGTGGCATATATCATGTTCACCGTTTTGACCTGAGGGGGAAACTTCTTTTGTCCCCCTGTATTCGGCTGCTGGGGCTCCTCGTCATCATCCTCGCTTTGCGATCCCTTTTCCTTGTTCTCGGCATTTAACTTGCCGGCCTGTTTAAAAACCCAACAATCTCCGTTGGTATGGTTGGCTGGTTTGTCTGGGGTGCCATGGATCTGGCACGGACGATCGAGTATGCGGTCCAAGCTGGATGGACCCTGATTGTTTCTTTTATATGGCTTCTTCCTCTGACCGGACTTGGAGCCACCGAATCCGGCGTTGACATGTCATCGGTGTTGTCACCATTGCATCGGCGTTTGTGTCTGCTGCGTCAGAGCTTGATGTTGCTGTTTTTGACCTTGGAGGTGCCCATTTCGCTTGATGTGTTTTTTCTACGGGCCAACCAACTATCCTCACCCGCGCAAAAGCGGGTCATGAGTGCCGTGAGGGCTACCATGGACTTCGGCTTTTCCTGGCCGAGGTGGCGGGCGAGCCATTCGTCACGGATGCTATGTTTAAAGGCCGCTAGGGCTTTGGCATCCGGACAGTCGACGATCTAGTTCTTTTTAGTTAGGAACCTAGTCCAGAATTTCCTGGCTAACTCTCCAGGCTGTTGAACTATGTGACTTAAGTCAACGGCATCTGGTGGCCGGGCATATGTACCTTGGAAGTTGTCAAGGAAGGCTTCTTCCAAGTCTTCCCAGCTAGCAATAGAATTTTCAGGTAGACTGTTTAACCAGTGCCGAGCTGGCCCTTTGAGTTTTAGTGGGAGGTATTTGATGGCGTGAAGGTCATCTCCGCGGGCCATGTGGATGTGGAGAATAAAATCCTCGATCCATACCGCAGGATCAGTTGTTCCATCGTATGATTCGATATTTACGGGTTTAAACCCTTCTGGGAATTCATGATCCATTACTTCGTCAGTGAAGCAAAGAGGGTGAGCGACGCCTCTATATCGAGCCGCATCACGACATAGCTCTGATGGAGTCCGTCTGCGGTTTTCGGCCCGAGCGTGACTAGGTTTGTCGCGTCCGAATAGATAGCCATCATCGCGTGTCGAGGCACGTCCTCGTGATCCGTAGATCGATCTTATATGTCCTGATCTACTATCCAGGTCCTTCCGAAGGTCATATGTGTAATCCCGAGCTGTTTTATCCCTGCCTTTAGGACGAGGTGGGCGGTCTAGTGTTCGGCTTGAGTTGCCGCTTTATCTCGACCGCGTGGCGGTCGGCCAGCCGCATTGCGCGATGATGGTACGGGCTCCAGCGCCTCGTCATCGAACCGAGGTAGTAATTTGCGCTTTGGGTAACCTTTGGCTGGGCGCTTAAGGCCGTATTCTTCGGCTGCTAGGACATTGGTCCATCTGTCGTTGAGTAGATCTTGGTCAGCTTGAAGCTGTTGCTGCTTCTTTTTCAGGCTCCTTGCAGTGGCTATTAGCTAGCGCTTGAAGCGTTCCTACTCGAGAGGTTCCTCAGGAACAATAAAATCCTCGTTGTCGAGGCTCACCTCCTCCTCGGAGAGCGGATGGTAATTGCCGTCCTCCGAGTCTTCGTCTATGGCCTGTTCATTAGGGCTGACTTGCCCATCTTCCCGATTGTCCTGTTCGGCAGTTTGTTCGTTGGGGTCTTCTATGTCTTCGGCACTGTCCGGAGTGTTGTCGTCTCCTGTACTGGTGTTGCTGTCTTTACTGCAGCGCGATTTAGAGCGGCGCCGCTGACGCCGGCGCTTTGGTTGTGTCTTAGGGGGTCATCCTCCACTGGGTTTTCCTTGTCGTCGCCGCTATTATCTTTTGGCGCATCCACCATGTATACGTCATATGAGGAAGTGGCCGTCCATCGTCCGGTGAACGGCGGGTTTTGGGCCTCCTCTTCTAAGGCATCGTCGTCCATACCGTCGATGTCTTCGGAGTCATAATCGAGCGTGTCGGTTAGGTCTTCAACAGTGGCTATGAAGTGGGCGGTGGGTGGGAAACGAAATTCTCCATCATCAGCCTCCAGTTCAAACCGGATATAATTCGGCTGAGAGTCCCCCGCTAGGGATAGCTTTTTTAACGAATTGAGCACGTCGCCTAAAGGCGAGTGCCGGAAGATGTCCACGGCGCTGAATTCGGCGATCGATGACCGATCCTGCTCGACATACGCGGACGCACATGTTTCGGAACTTATAGCCGAAAATGAGTCCGAGGTTCTGGAGACACAGATATCACCCGAGGTTAGGTATGTGTGCGGATCCAACGCCGCGGGATCTGCATCTTCCATGGCGGGGTTGAGCTTCCCATCCTTGGATGGCGCGATCTGCTCCGGTACCAAGGCCAGAGCAGTTATAGGTGCAATTTCCTGGGCATGGCCCGATGACAGATTTAAGTCATGTTCATCGTGGCGACGAGGAGCAACTGTCGTGGTCTCAAATCCGTCGAAGATCAAGTCTCCGCGGATGTCCGCGACGTAGTTCAAGCTCCCAAATTTCACCTGATGGCCAGGGGCGTAGCTGTCGATCTGCTCCAGATGGCCAAGCGAGTTGGCCCGCAGTGCGATGCCGCCGAACACGAACATCTGCCCGGGGAGGAAGGTTTCCCCTTGGACGGCATCGTTGTTGACAATTGAAGGAGCCATCAAACATTTTGAGGATGGCACAATGGAACTCTCAATGAAAGCACCAATGTCGGTGACAAAACCGGTGGATCTCGGGTAGGGGGTCCCGAACTGTGCGTCTAAGGTCGATGGTAACAGGAGACAAGGGACACAATGTTTACCCAGGTTCGGGCCCTCTCTATGGAGGTAATACCCTACTTCCTTCTTGATTGATCTTCATGAATATGAGTATTACAAGAGTTGATCTACCATGAGATCGTAATGGCTAAAACCCTAGAAGTCTAGCCTGTATGACTATAATTGTATATCTGCCGATCCAGACTAAGCCCTCCGGTTTATATAGACATCGGAGGGGGCTAGGGTTGTACAAAGTCAGTTACAGAGAAAAGGAATCTTCATATTTGATCGCCAAGCTTGCCTTCCACGCCAAGGAGAGTCCCATCCGGACACGAGTGAGAGTCCTCGGTCTTCGTATCTTCACAGCCCATCAGTCCGGCCCATGTCCAACAGGCTGGATGCACGAGGACCCCTTAGTCCAGGACTCCCTCAGTGACACTTACATATCTCTACTCTTATAAAAAACAGAGTTGGTGATGATGGTGTTCCTGTCATCCTGCAATATAGGCCATCCGATTTATATCTGACGGATAGGAAGGAAACTATGGCAATTTTGCAAAAAGATACCCACACCCCTCTCCACATTTGCAAATAAGGCATTCCCTCGTTCATCCTTTTCTCCCACAAGATAAACTACTCATACAAATGCATCTTGATGTTCCGTGCAACGCATGGGCATCTTGCTAGTAGGGAGAAGGAGTTTGTGTGACACATATCTATTTAAGGGATAGGTAGATAGCATGTGTGCGAGGCATACTTAAAGCATCACAGAGATAAACAAACGGTGTGCTTGCAAATGCCGGAAAAATGAAGCCAGAAACAATGTCTAAGCGCATGCGCGTGCGCGCGCGTGCGCATGCGCGTGTGTGTGAGAGAGAGAGCGAAATCTCAAAACAAAAGGTGCTCTGCTAGAATCCCATTGTATGTATTCATATGGTTCCGGAACTCCAGTTAACCTTAGGCATATGTGTGAGAGACATAATTATACTTTGATACATTAGTGGCTGTGGGTGGGCGGAATTAAAGGGGTGGGCCTGTTCGACAGAGAGAGCGTGTGTGTTTCTGTGTGAGAGACTTGTAGGACGGGGTAGAAAGACGAATTCTAACCTTGATGGAGGGAGAGAAATACACGAAGTGCGCGTGTGTGATTCCGATGCCCACGGGGAAATGAGATATGTATGCGTGTGAGAGAGATTGCACAATTCATTCACGTATCACTATCTAGCGATCGGGGACGTGCCTCGCTTGAACATATAAATAAATATCTACTTCGTATCGTGGCCAAAGGTACAATATCGATTCAACGCTATAAAGATTGGACACTCACATATCACATTTTTTTATATCTAAATAAACCTTTTCAATTGTGCATGCCAAAGTTACAGTGATGTTTCTTCAAATAACCAATGTAGCTATCATGTACATGCACCATTGTTACTCTTGCATTCAAATTCATTAGTCTTGGATGATTTAAGGTTCTATTATGAAGTAATATATGTAATATTCATATATGAATTCAACGGGTACGCAATTTATGAACTGGAGGCTATGTAATCATATGAGGTAACACTTTTAAGTAGCGGACTACAATATCCATTTCTTTTGTGGGACTACAATATCCATTTCTTTTTGTGCGCCTCTACACTAACACGACAATGCATTATGTTTAAAGTAAATAACAATGGCACTAAATTATCAGTTTACACGAGAAATACATAGGCTGAGCGTTTGATCCCTTTTTGTGAACGTGCCTCTACACCCGTACGATTGGCCACGCCCGTGTGAACGTCCAAGTTATCGGCGCGTCATCCCGGGTTATTGTCTTTTTTCTGGGGTGGACTTCACACCAGTTATTAACTGCTGACGCGTGCCCCATGTACATAGTCTCGCATGACCTTCCCGCTAGCACGGTCCAAAATTAGTTGAAACTGGATCCGAACGATCCTGCGGGCGGCAAAATCTCCCGCCTCCTTCTAAAATTTCCGCCACCTAGACTTTAGCATGAAAAATTCCCCTTTTGTCCTTGGTGCACGGAGAACAACAGTTACAATACCGCCCTTATCTACATAATAGGTCGGGGCTGCTTTGGTAACTTCCGGTTCCCCCCCACCACACGGCACCCCTTTTCCTCTCCCCCTCCCGCAAAAAAGACTAACTGCACAGCACCAGAGCATCTTACATCACGTCATCCGTACTTCATCGGCCTTTCTACCCCTCCCCTCTCGAAACCCTAGACTGATCATCCACCGGCATACCAGAGCCCATTCACTTCCAGCAGTGTCCACCTCGCCGGATCTGCTTCTGCGGCCGCTTCTACCCCTCCCACCTCCACTAGAAACAAGTAGACTGCTCATCCACCACTGTACCACAGCCCATTCAGTGTCGGCCTTGTCCACGGCGCCGGATTTTCTTCATCGGTACTCTCGTCAACCGTAGCGCATCTGTAGCGGCTCATTCATACTCCCCACCAGAGACGCTTCATCCACCCCCCCCTCGAAGCCGCCCCACCGACGGCCCCGTCGACAGCCTCTGATCCTCTTCGCCGACACCTTCCTCAACCCTACCAGAGTCGCTTCGCCGACACCATCGTCAACCCTACCGGAGTAGCTTCGCCTATACCATTCTCAACCCTACCGGGGCTGCTTTGACAACTCACAAGTCCACGGCCTCAGATCCGCTTCGTGGCACCCTCATCCAACCTACCAGAGCAGCTTCTGACGCCCCGTCCACGGCCGCAGATCCTCATCGTCGACACCATCCTTAACCCAACCACCGGAGCAGCTTCATCGACGCCCTCGTCCACGGCCACAGATCCGCTTCACCCACACCGTAGTCCACCCTACCAGAGCTGCTCCACAAACACCCTACCTGACGGTTCTAGATCTCCTTACTGGACCCCGACAGCCAGCGTAGCGTCATCACTCTTGATGTTTCGAACCTGATTCCCACCATCTGGCAAGATGCCAAGCACCCGCCACGGCCTAGGTACTTGTCACCTTTAAAACCATCCAACATCACCTGCCCGATGTACTTCAAATATACCAACAGGTCGCTGTTACCTGTTATGCAGATGGCAAAAACTACAAGGACGATGTTTCTTCTAGATCTAACAGCTTGGCCAACCAAGATCCTGGACTGAGGCATTGCTATGATCTTGTAAGTGTGTGTGTCTCTCTCTCTTGTATTGTTGTGTGCCTGCCAGCGTGCTTTGCTAGGATTTTCGACCAGTAATCCCTTTGTGCAGACAAGATTTCTAGTACTGGCTGCTAAATTAGATATGTAGATGTCATACATGATACTACCTCGTACCTCCGTTCCTAAATATAAGTCTTTCTAGAGATTCCAGTATAGGCTACATACGGAGCAAAATGAGTGAATCTACACTCGAAAATGCATCTATATACATCTGTATGTGGTCCATACTGGAATATCTACAAAGACATATATTTAGGAACAGAGGTAGTACATTACACAAAATCGTAGGTGGCATGTAGGAATTCCATTGCACTACATTAGGCTCCCTTAGAGTGTCTGCTAGTCCAGCACACAGAGTCATGGCTAGTTTATGCTATGCACACAATCGTTAATTGGTGGTTTAAATATGCGCAAGGGATATGCAATATATTATCATGTAGAGATGGGGTTACACAATGAAAAAGTACAAGATGTATGTGGCAATTTCATGGAACATCGCAAAAAAGGAGAGGCAACGGTGAGCCTATACAGTGTGCTATGGTTGGTCACTCCTCCATTGCAATCATCTGACATGTTATTTGTATGTCAGTTCTATTGGCCAAGTTTCGTAGGGACAATTATTACGAGTTATCCTAAGAAAATAAGCACCTGTGAATATAAGCTCCAGGTAATAAGCCAACTAGTTCTTTTCATTGCCTTCCTTTTTATCTTATCTTTGGTATGATCAGTGAAAAGTCTAGATTGCATTATATTTTGTCATTTTTCTGCCCATATGAAAATTAATTTGACTTGAAAACATCACAAATTAAACCCAGTGCAGTAATTAATATGATAGGAAAACAGACCATCACTATTTGTTCAAAATGCAAATACAAAGATACCATCTATTTGGCACAATCTACTTTGGTCAGTGTCTTCAATAGAGATCCAATTGCCTAATTTAAACGAAGAACGCACATTTAAATGAAGAACAATTATTTATTGAAATTGGATGGTCCAAGTGGCTGGTTATTACCATATAGCAGCACCACCTGAAAGCATCATATAGCAGCAGCAGCTCATAGCAACTCATCATACAGCAGCAGCAGCAGCAGTAGTGTGCAATTCATCATATACCAGCAGCAGCTCATAGCAATTCATCATATAGCAGCAGCAGGAGCAGCTCATAGCAATTCATCATATAGCAGCAGGAGGAGCAGCTCATAGCAATTCATCATATAGCAGCAGCAGGAGTAGCTCATAGCAATTCATCATATAGCAGCAGTAGGAGCAGCTTATAGCAACTCATCATATAGCAGCAGCAGCTCATAGCAATTCATCATATAGCAGCAGCAGCTCATAGCAATTCATCATATAGCAGCAGCAGCTCACAGCAATTCATCATTAGCAGCTGCAGGAGCAGCTCATAGCCATGCATCACATAGCAGCAACAGAAGCAACTCATAGCAATTCATCGTATAGTGGATCAGAATGGAAATTTGGCAAAAAAATCAAAGGAGATCCTCACCTTGTTGGATGAGCTCATCCTTCAACAGCACATCAAGGCCACGGCCTGGGAGGAGGGGAGGGGGGATAAGGTGCCTTCTGCCGCAGTGTGGCATCAGCCGTAGTTGTGCGGCACCCGCCAGCGTAGTGCGTTGGATGGACCACAGTGGAGCAGCTGCTAGAGACCATGAGAATGAGGGGCGAAGCCAGAGGGAGGAGCAGCCGGGGAGATTTGGTCCTACCCGCCGGCCATGTAGCCTAGCTAGACAGAGCATCATTGAGGACCAGGCCAGATGGGACCAGTGGCGACGGCTCGCTGGAGCAACCCTAGCGCTACAGGTAGGGGATCGAGGTAGAGGGAAAGGGAAGAGGAAATGCAAGCGGGCAGGGCAATGAACGCTTGTGTGTTTGTCTTTACTTGAGGGTCAGGTGTGACGCGGGCGTGAGCAGTTGCATTTTGAGTGTAATATAGGCAGACAACAGAGTCATTTCACTCTTCCCCTTCCCTTCAATTTTTAGTGAGCTTCTACCCAAAACACCCCCTCCAAAGCGAAATAAGTTAAGCCCAAGCCCATAACTCAAAAATGACTTCTTTACATCTTTTATGGATTATTTTGACAATAAGCTCTAAAAAGGCGGAATAGAACTGGCCCTTAACCTGCAATTCAATTGTGTGTGCAATGATGAATCACTCCTGCCTACTATAGTGTACATTTAGGCATCATACATGGCATAACCTAATACATGTGCATTCCATTGTAGAATCTAGAATATGCAATGTTTATGTTAGTTCATACGTTGCACATGATGTTTAAATGCCCCTTAAATCTGGTCAGTCAAGTAATGGTCTTTAAGCCTCCTTCTTTGCTTATTTTCTTGATACTCCCTCCTTCCATCTATATAGGGCCTAGTGTGTTTTTCGAGACCGCCTTTGACTATTGATAAGACTAATAATACATGAGATGTATAATGTGAAAATTATATCATTGAAAGCTCCTTTCACGTACGAATTTGACGGTATGCTTTGTGTAACTTGCATGTCATACATTATTGCTATAACACTTGGTCAAAGTTAGCCTCGAAAAATGATTAGGCCCTATATAGATGGAAGGAGGGAGTATGTAAGATTTGCTCACACATGTGTTCAATTGCTTGTTTGCATCAGCCAACCATACCAGGACTATTTGCTTTGATTACTTGTTGTTCTTGACCTAACACTCTAACAGAGCTTGTCAACAATTTAAACACTAAGGGCTGTTGTAGTGGGGGCTTGTCTAACTCATAGGTGACATAAAGGTTTGGCTGTACACTAAAGTAGGCTCTTCAAGAGTACCTGGAGATCCAGTTTGAAGGTATGCCTAGTTTTTACATTGTGCACACATAGTAAATGCTCATTTCATTGTGTGCAAGTGCAAGAGATGTGGCATGTTTCATTATGTGGTGTTGTTTTGTTATAATCTCATCCTTTTGTGTTGTTCACAGACTGGAAAGTATGCATATTTATCTTCCAAGGAGACGAGTAACTAGTTTGTGTCACTTTGCAGAGGGGGTGCAATGAAGATAAGATTGAGGATTTCCAAGTACAAGATGTTAGGAAGGAGCCTTGCAAGAGAAGTAGGGGCAGCGCTGAGCCTGTTCAGCTAGTTAAGGTAAGTCACCGTATCCAACTCAACATGCATAGTTAATTTGCTCTTTTCAATTGCTTTATTTGTCCTCAGTTAATGAGATGCCCAAACAATGATGCCTGATGTTGGGTACTTGTATAACTATTAGTTGACATAATGAAAGGCCTTACCATTTAATTACTCTGGTGAAGTGTGCCTGAAGCTTTGAAGTCTATTAACCAACTATTATTGCATGAGGCTCACAATCTAGTTTATACTAGGCTAATGATTGCATAGCTTTGCTTGCTGTACTAGGTTTGTATGAATCCCTCTGCTGTTCATTATGCTCCCTATGACTTCAATTGAGCTACAGAATGGCCAACTGCTTGCTTACTTATACGCAACATGCTGTCTAAATTTGTAACTTGTCTGTGTTTTGGATTTGGCCCCAACATCATGCTCCTCTGGTGAGCAAACAGAGATTTCTATATGCAGGCTGCACAACTACCATTTTATAATTTTTAAAATATCACCTGCTTATGCTTCATGATGTGTAACATTATTGTTAGTCCTATTTTGCCATGTACAAAATAATCTGTCTTGCTCGCTTCACTCTTGTAACTATATTTTTGCCCTAGTCATGTGTACTTGCAGAAACATTTCAGGATGAAGTGACATCAACACAAAGATCTGCGAGCAGTGCGGCATGGCCGTTACCGAATGATTATGGATTGGAATTGGAATGTGCTGATGTTCTCGAGCATCAGCTAGAGGTGGAAAGACAACGTGTACAAGGTTCTCAACGTACAATCAACAAGTTGAGACTGGACATGCAGGTATTAGATGCAGGAGTCAAAAAAAATGAAACAAGACACTGAGGTAACCATGAAGGAATTGGAGATTTTGCAGACTGAAATTTGTGCTATCTGAATCCAGCCAATCCTATTTTCTGAAGAGATTATAGTTCAAATGGTAAGTTTTGTTGATGTGTGTCCATGATGTATGAGCTTTATTTGTCCAGTGTATGTAATTTGTTGTTTGTGTATGCTTTATTATCACTAGTGCCGAACTATTATGCCCAGTGGGTATATTCTGCTGTAATTTCTTTGTTGTATAGCGTAGGATTATTCTACGTTTCTATGCCTTAGTCTTTTTATTGTATAGTGTATTTTTTTTAGAGGCGATAGTATAGAGTAGGATAATTCTTGAATATGCTATATCGTTGAAACGGGGGCCAACACGCCCAAACATTTCCTGGACGCCATACAAACGAACAAACATGTGTAGTCAAAGCGGGCCTTAATTGGGCTGGTCAAAATAATATTAAGTGGATCCCAACTGATGTGGCCCGCCGTAACTATGGCTCTTAGCAGGCCGTTAACTAGCCAAAAGCTCGATAGGGCCGTATAAATGGAAATGGTCCGCGGGCCTCTAGCAGGCCGAAATAGATGTTAATTTTGTCTCGGCCCTTTTACTTTACGGGCCAGTAAGAGGCCGAAAGTGTTATGGGGCAGAGGAGGCCCAATTTGCAAACTAGGCTTTTAACAGGACGAAAGTCGTGTTGGGCTGAAATGATGCCCTGCGGAACATGAGCCCCTAATGGACCCAAAGTCAAAGGCCCAACTGTTGTGCGGGCCGTTAACAGGCCGGGAGACAAAATGGGCTAGGAGTTGGCCCATTTACCGGATGGGTCGAGGACAGGCCTAAAGTCACAGCGGGCTAGAATTGGCCCAACTGCAGAATGGGCCGAGAAAATGCCCAAAGACCTTCTGGGCCGTTAACGGGGTGGAACTGACGATGGGCTGCTAATAGGCCAAAAGAAGCTCGGGCCGCAATTGGGCCCAAAGACGTAGCGGGCCATTAACAGGCTAAAACTGACGATGGGCTGGAAATTGTCAAATCTAGAATGGGCCTTTGATGGGCCGATTCTGTGTAACTTGTATGGGCCATGCATGTAAATGGGCCTGACTTAAGTAGGCCGCTAATGGGCCGGCCCGCTTATTTTGACAGGACGGGCCTTTTATCCTGAATGGGCCACTGTTGGGCCGGTCCACGTGTCGACATATCATAGGCGCATCTTGCCCATTGGATGAGTGACACCTGTGCCAACACGGAGCTGACACGTGGTTCCGTCAGCCAATGAGAATTTTACATGTGGAAAATCGGCATTGGTCGTGGCTGTTAGCAGGTTATCGAATCCAAAACCGGACCCGATAGCTTAACGGCGACCCGTTACGGTGGATGCCACGTGTCGGTCACCCTTGATGAAAGCACTTCCATGACGCGGCATTTATCCTCATGGAAGTGAACACTTCTGCGATGATAATTTTGGTAATGTCATGGAACACTTCTACGACAGCACAGGTATGACTATCTTGATTCTGTCATAAAATCGTCATGGATGTACATGCATCACAGAAAACGTGACCTACTGCGACAAACACGTATCATCACGAAAGTGTTTTTTTGTAGTGCGGGAGGCGGAGGCTCAACTCAACGCGGAGCGCGCGGATGCCGCTACCATCGGAGGCCCTCCTGCAGGCGGAACCGGACTTCATGGACTTGAATCGGACGGCAGAGTCTCAACTCAACGCGAAGTGCGCGGATGCCGCTGCCATTGAGTCCCTCCTACAGGCGGAACCAAATGCCATGGACGTGAACCGGGCGGTGCTCGTGTCCATGCAGAGCGCCTGTACGCTCCACGTGAACGAGTAGCTGGAGGCCGAGGACAACCACGCTGCGGAGACACACGTCGGCAGCTCTGGTTGTTCGCCCCAATAGCCAAAGACGACGAGGCCGGCTCGTTCTGCGAGTAGTGGTAGTTTTTCTTTATGTTGTTGTTTTTAGGGATCTTTTGCTATGTAAAAACATATTTATGCAAGTTTCCTAACTTTCATCATTTGGGCCAGTCGACCATTTCAGGCGGTTGGATGAAGATCCTATGTCTCCTAACCCTTCTCTTCCTCACCTCTTCTTCTTCCTCAACAGACCACCGCACAGACCGCCGGCCGAACCATCGCCCCCGCCCCCACGGCAGATGGCGCTACCACCACCGCCGGTGTTCGGCCGCCCCGGGCCATCCCTCTAGCCCCTCCCCCCCCCCCAACACGTCGAGTTTTTCCCCTGTGAGGCCCCACCACTGTCCACCATCGCCACCACCCGAAAACCTAAGACAGATGATGGGGTATCCCTCGGCGAGCCCCTTCCTTCTCCTTCCTCCCCTCCGGTGAACTGTCAAAAATCGACTGACCCCAATTTGAAATTCAGTCGACTGTCATTTAGCTAATGTGAATAAATATATAGGCATCATAAACATATTGTATGGACGAAAATTAGGTGTTAGATGGCTGAGTTTGGTTTGATCACATGTGGTACCACGTGTCAGTGAAAAAGGCAAGCCGAGGCATGTTCCCTTGGGTTTGTGGCGTGCCGGACCGACTGTGTGAGGGTGCGGTGCGACCGCGAGAGGCATGCGTAAGTGAACCTCCTTTTCATTTTGAACTTGTAAATCTTAACATTTGGTTTGGGAGGGTGAGGGACTTCAATTTTAGTAGTACTGTGTTAAAATGTAGGGTGGGGTTTTCCTTCGTGGGATCGATCAATACAAATGCGATGGCAGGGCGGGCTAGTTTGGCCCACAGTCAGATTTGCATTGAGCGGCGGCGCAAATCGAAAGTGCGCTGGTCTAATGCGAACGTGATAGGCGTGTTGTGTGTGTGTTCCTTTTCCTCGTTTTAAACTTGTGAAGATAACCCCCTCAACAAAAAAGTGAAGATAACACTTGGTTCTTTCCCTTCACGCGATACATCGATGGAAATCCCTATTATAATGATGCTAAATTTTCTACTAAATTACATAAAAAGGCGCCCTCTTCGTCCCTCCGGCCGCAATCATCGCACTAATCATATACTCCCCCGATTGTTGTATACAAGGCCACAAACTCATATTACAGGTACCAGGGTAAACATTAATGTCGGTTTAAGCCAATGTTAAAAGCTAGCTTTCCTCCTCGTTTGACGTGTCAATTAATATGTATTTTTTTCTCCAACGCCCAACAAGCCAACCCTCTCACTCCTCATTGGTTGATTAATGCAGCGCATGCAAATCAACCTTCTCACTTTTGCATGCATGCAAGGGATATTAATGTCCTTGGTTTGTTAGTACGAGGCAAACCCCATCAATTTTGCCTCGATTAGTGTTAGTGCCCTTATATGGCTGCAAATTGTAATTTTGATACTTCCCCATTACGGTGACATCGATGATATCTCGATCGATGTGGCTTTGGCAAAGTGCGTTCGACGGAGTGCACCATTGAGGCACACGACAGTCATGTCATTCCCAAGTGCCGCCTACAAGCCGAGACAACAACCTTCTTTGCGTCCAGGATGTCCGTTGAACCAAACAAGGCCTAAATGTAGCACAATAGAGTTGTCTGTCCAGCTTACTGCGGTAAAGGTGGTTTCTCGAAGAAGACGATGGAGAAGCCGAGTCAGTGAAGAGTGACATGATGGTTGCTTCATCCGTGCTTTGTGATTTGACGCCTCACTACTTTGTGATTTGTGATAGAAGGGAGTAGACTCTGTGCTCTATGCATGCGTCCATGCAAGGGAAAAATAGGAGGGAGGTTGCATTTTTCTATTCATTCAATCAATTTGGCATCGGCGCACCAGGGAGCTTTGGTTCCCTCTTTTTTGGCTTTGGCAGCACCCTCCATAATGGTTCCCATCGATGCCAAAAGCTATTTTACCATTTGGTTACACATTGTGGATGCCCTTAAGCATACCACTTAGTTTTGCTCCTTGGTGCGACCTATACAAATCTCAACTATATTGATCTAAAAAAGTATATCCATATTAGTAAAAAGGATGTGCTTTTGCCGCGCGGAATGTGGGGGAGTTTGGGCTGGCAGTTTTCTAACATGAAGTCCCACGTGTCAATGATGCACCAAGCCAATCCACGTCCCACATGAGGCAGAGAACAATGGTATAAGCAACACGTGGTTAACTTGAAGAAGATGAGGGAGAAGCGGATTCAGCAAAGAGTGAAATGATGGTTGCTTCATCCCTACAACTTAACTGCTGAAAAGGTGTAGCTCTGTGATTTGACGCCTCATTGCTCACTACTAGTACTGCGGTGCCACAACCGAGGTGCATCCACCCTGCTGCTCTGCACTGTTATTTGGTGCATGGCACATGGACCCGGATGTTGGATGTCCCACATGTCAGCGAAAGGGAGTCAAACATTTAGAAAGCGAGCACTCCACTCTTACGACGGAGGATTACCCGACACGGCGGCCCAGTGAACTGCTTGTAATGTAGTACTGTAGTTTTGTTGTTTCACCCGATCCATCGATACAAACGCGATTAAATGGCGAGGGCGGGATTTTTCCCGTGCGGTAGGCAGGGTAGTTTGGCATAGTTGGTCTGACACGGAGAGCGAGAAAAAGATGTGAAATGCTTGAATGTGTAATGGGCCCTTTTTTGTGTGTGTAGTCGGGTCTTTCATATCATTAGATGATACTAGCCATACATTTCAACGCAATTTTACTGTTACAAACGGAATAATTGAAGTAACAATATGAGATCTGAAACTAAAAACACATATGATTTATTGTGTTAGATTATAGTAGTACTGTATTGCATAGTTGTTAGATGTAGCATGCGAGAACATATAGGGATGTACTTTTGTAGGGCTTACAGAGAGAAATTGGGGATGATAACACACAATTCTTTCATATGATTGCGAATGGCAAGCATAGGAAAAAGAAAACCTTTCAGCTAGAGCAAGATGAGGGGACGATAGTGGGGCAGGAGAACCTAAAATTATACATCACCAATTATTACAAGCAGCTGTTTGGGGCTCCTGATGATAGTTTTGTGTCCTTAGACGAGTCGAGGGTTGACGATATACCTCAACTTGCGACAGATGAAAACGAAATTCTAACTGCCAGTTTTCGGAGAAAGAGGTGTTTGAGGCAATTTCAGAGATGAAGAATAATAAAGCTCCTAGACCGGATGGATTTCCGGCTGAGTTTTATAAAAGGTGTTGGGATATTATTAAGGGTGATTTGCTTCCAATGTTCCATGATTTGTTTTCTGGACACTTGCAGCTATTTCACCTAAATTTCGGAACGATAGCTCTGCTCCCTAAGAAAACAGATGCGGTGCGGATTGAGCAGTTCCGACCGATATGTCTTCTTAATGTCAGCTTTAAGATCTTCACCAAGGTGGGGACTAACAGGCTAACGCAGATTGCACATAGTGTGGTGCAGCCATCTCAATCGGCCTTCATGTCGGACAGAAACATCCTATAAGGGGTTGTGGTCCTACATGCAACGCTCCATGAGATCCACACGAAAAAACTAGATGGAGTGGTTTTTAAGGTGGATTTTGAGAAAGCGTACGATAAAGTTAAATGGCCATTTCTACAGCAGGCCTTGCGGATGAAAGGATTCGATCAATCCTGGAGAAATAAGGTAGACTCTTTCACGCAATAAGGCAGTGTCGGAATCAAAGTGAATGATGACATAGGTCATTATTTCCGGACACACAAGGGTCTAAGGCAGGGCGACCCGATGTCACCTATTTTGTTCAACATAGTAGTGGACATGTTGACTCTAATAGGAAGAGCTAAAGAAAATGGCCAAGTAGGTGGGCTCATCCCGCATCTAGTGGACGGAAGAGTATCCATTCTACAGTACGCTGATGATACTATCATCTTTATGGAGCATGATCTGGCTAAAGTAAGAAACATGACGCTTCGGTTATGCATGTTCGAACAATTATCGGGGTAAAAGATTAACTTCCATAAAAGTGAATTGTTCTGCTTTGGGAGAGCTAAATACGAACAAGAAGCTTACAAACAACTATTTGGATGTGAATTAGGGTCGATGCCATTTACATATTTGGCATACCGATCCACCATCACAAGCTATCTAACAGCGAATGGAAGAGCATTGAGGATCGATTTGAAAAGAAACTAAGTTGCTGGAAGGGCAAACTTACGTCATATGGAGGCCGACTTATTCTCATTAATTAGGTGCTCATGAGCATGCCAATGTTTCTATTATCCTTCTTCGAAGTACCAGTTGGGGTTCGGAAAAGACTGGACTTCTATCGATCATGTTTTTTCTGGCAGAGTGATGAGTTCAAACAAAAATACAGACTTGCTAAATGGGATATTATCTGTAGGCCAGAAGATCAAGGTGGTCTTGGCACTGCAAATTTAGAGGTGAAGAACAGATGTCTTCTCAGCAAGTGGTTGTACAAGCTATCTGGAGAGACCGATGCCACATGGGCCCGGATCCTGCGTAATAAGTACCTTCAGTCTAGAACCTTATCTCAAGTGATGGTCAGACCCACCGATTCGCCGTTTTTGAAAGGTCTGATGAGAGTGAAAACAACCTTCTTCCAAAGGACAAAATTCATTGTTGGTAATGGTACTTCTACGAGATTCTGGGGGGATACGTGGTTAGGGGAGACGCCTATAGATCTCCAATATCCTTCTCTCTATAATATTGTTCAACGTAGAGATGCTTACGTTGCAACGGTAATACAGTCCAACCCTCTAAATATTCAATTTAGGAGGATGTTAGCGGGAAACCGTTGGGAAGCCTGGCTCCATCATGTGAGAAGATTGATGGATGTTCACCTCTCTCAACAGCCAGACCAGTTGCACTGGAAACTAACTCGGAATGGAGTGTTTTCAGTGAAATCCATGTATTTGGATATTATCAATTCCAGCACTATCCCCCGTTCTATGCATATTTGGAAAGTCAAAGTGCCCTTAAAAATTGAAGCGTTTATGTGGTTTGTCCACAAGAAAGTTATTCTAACTAAGGACAATTTGGCAAAACGTAACTGGACAGGATCGTGAAGATATAGTTTTTGCGAACATGACGAATCTGTCAAACGCCTCTTTCTTGATTGCCCAATGGTGAAAATTTTATGGCGGTCTGTTCACATAGCATTTAACATTACTCCTCCCAATATCATCCACATGTTATTCGGGACGTGGCTGGATGGAGTTGAGTCAGAAACCCCGAAACATATCCGTGTAGGAGTATGTGCTTTATTATGGCCTATATGGAACTGCAAGAACGATTTGGTTTTTAACAGAACAACACATATTCATTTCTTGCAGGATATTTTTTGGGCCACTACACTGATCCGTATGTGGTCGCTACTCACTCCGACGGATGCCAGGGAGCGTATGGTAACTGGGTCTATCCATTGCGAGACGGTAGCACGGGCTATCTTCAACCGGTCTGGATGGCGGTCATGTAATAGGATAGGTGTTTAGTTTCCTATCTATCTTTTTTCCACCTGTTGTGGCTATCTCATTTTCATGCTTTTGCTCTTTGTGAGACTTTTTGTTATTCGAGACTTGGATACTTTGTTGAACATTTTGCTTATTAATAAGATGACTGCATGCATCACTCCAATGCAGAGGGCGGGGGATAACCTCATTTTCGGAAAAAAATACATAGAGAAATTGGGCATAAAGTGGATTCAAATATTTGTATTCGTTATCATAGCATTTGTAACTCATATATAGAGTTTGGACGGTAGACATGAATGCTTGTTCGCTCTTACGAAACTAGTATGACAATATTGGGTTGGCGTGCACCAATTTAGGCGGTGCGAGGTTGGTCTACTTGGCTCCACAGAGAGAGAGAGAGAGAGAGAGGGAGAGAGAGAGATAAATACACTGGCGGTCACTGTATTTGAAGCAAAAGCGTAATACGGGCACTGGACTTCATAATACACTCATTACGGTCACTATATATACATTTTGCAGTGATTACACGGTCACTCGCTCACCATTCAGCATCGGATTGCACTCTATTGACCGGCCAAATAGTCTACGTGGCACTATGTTGACTGGTTAAATTGGCCATGTTCCTTGTGGGTCCCACCTGCAGTTGGCAGGGGTAATAAATAACATAAACACAAATTACGCAGGCGCGACGAGACTCCAACCCGTGCGCGGGAACCACCTTGTTGTGTATGTGTGTGTCAAGGCTTGATGTGTGTGCATGCACATGTAGGTTGAGCAATTGAGCGTGAGCGTGTGTGTTGGTCATGTGGTGTGTGCATGCATGCGTGCGTGTGAGTGTTGCATGTGTGCGTGTGTGTGCGTTGCGTGCATGCGTGTCTGCGTGTGACTGTTGCGCGGGTGCATGTGTACGTGTAAGTGTTGCATGCATGCATGTTTGTACAATCACCACACTAACTCATGTGTATTAAAAGAGCCGGCTAAGCATACCAATACAAGGCCACCTTGTCCATTGTGGTTAGCACGCATGGGTGTGACCCGCAGTCAAGACTTCAAATACCTTCTAATACCCATCGTGCAATAATTTATTTTCGTTTGTTTCATTCTTATACCCACTGACATGTGGTCCCTATTGTAGTGAGATAATGTGTGCTGATGATGCAATACTAGATGCGCCACGTGGACCGATTAACTAGTCAACTAATCGTGTCTTCAACAAATACAAAGCTCTACAATGAGCTATGATTGTATAATAACCACAAGACGTATATGGTGACCGTAATGAGTGGATTCTGAAGTTCAGTGAACGTATCGTGCTTTCGCTTCACATACAGTAATTGACGGTGTATATCTCGCGAGAGAAAGATGAAACATGTGTGAATGTGATGGGGGCGTACTTTTAGAGGGCCTAGAGATAGTTTGTGTGCATACGTGTGAGGGGCATAGAGGGGGTGCGATGGAGAGAGAGATGCTCTTCGTTTCTCTTTATTATGACTAACTTTACAGTATAAAAATATAAAAATTCACAATGCGGAATAATATCATTCGATGCACCATGAAAATTAACTTTCATACTCTATATAACTTTGTAATATTGTATAGATGTAGATTTTCTAAAATAAAATTTTGGCCACACTTGGTGTAGTTTTTATTCAAAAGGAATGTTGTATGCAAAGTAAAAGTGAAGAGATGGCTTTTTAGACCAATGGGGCACATGATAAGATGCAACATGAGTGAATGTGTAGTTGATGTATTTGGTAAGGCCTAGAAAGGGTATGTGTACATATTCAAGAGAGGCATGGATATAGGGGGCGGGGGCGATGAGATAGAGATAACACGAGAAATGAGAGAGAGAGGTCGAATGAGAGAGAGAGGGAGAGAGAGAGACGAATAGGATGTCTCGGCGAGAGATGCCCTTGAGTGTGTCTATGCAAGGGAGAAGGGGAGAGAGAGATGAGTAGAAATAGTGTGCGGTGTGTGTGTTGGTATGTGTGGGTGTGAGAAGATAGCGAGACCTATTGGTAGAGGGTGTGTGACAGTGTGAGGTCTAGTGGGCGGAGGTGAGGCCCCTAGGTCAGTTCCGTCCTACGCCACATTGGTCGGCCCGTGACGCATTATACGGAGACCCATTAAGGACTATTCGTACAAGACAAATATACCAGAGCCGTGAAGGACTCTGTGTGCACTGACAAAACCGGCTAGGATTTGTAACCCTAGGCCCTAGGTATGTACAAGCCCGGGGCCTAGTTCATTGGTAGTATATACAAAATCCCTTGGTATTCACGTAGTATACTTTGTACTCACCATACTCACAAATATACATGACCGGGAGTATGGTATTTCCTGGATCTCAAGGTTCCGAACTAAGGTAAACCCTTGTCTCTTATTACCATTCATCAAACCTAAGTATAAGGGGGATCCTACTAAATTCTCTACTGGAATCATATTCGTCAACTAGGAAGAGAGGTGGAGACAATGCATGCGAGATAGGCCTAAAGATAATGTGCGTGCGGGAGACATGTAGGCAGGTATATCCATAGAGAAAGGGTCGATGGAGATCATGCATGCGTATGCATGTGAGAGAAAGAGGGCTAGTGCCAAAGGTTAGTGAAAACAGTTGTAGATGGTTGTGACGGAGAGGGGGGTGATATAGAGAGCATGTGTGCGAGAAAGACTCCTCGGGAGAGAGTGTGAGCATGTGTGAGAGAGACTGCCAACGGATATACACTGTGTTTGCGTATGTGTGAGAGAGAAAGTTAGCGCATGTGTGAGGAGGGGCCCAGGGAGAGTGAATCTACGCGTAAAAGACTGATGTACACATTGATTTAAAATATAAATTGTACAAATATTTGGATGGGATCATGATATTTGCAATTCTCTTAAGGAACGATCAATGGTCTCTCAAACATCCATATTATATCGAATTTGAGCATGTGTATGTTATTATTCGACATAATTGATCCATAGAGTTAGTATTTTGAAGTCCAGACAATGCATGGCTTTAGCAGTTCAAATATAAACATGAGTATAGTTTATGTTGTGTGTGTGTAAAGCACATTATACATGCAAAAGATACATAGTGAACATTCTAAATAGCTAGCTAGGAACTAGCATAAATTTGAATTCAACTTAAGGTGGTTTCAAATATTTGAATCCAACATGAATTCCATTCAGTTATTTGAATTTGAGATCATGGCATTAGTAAATCATACCTAAATTAAGGGGGCATCAATCTTTGCTCTGCTTTCGTACATAATAGCATATAGTCGTGTATAAAGTAGATTCAAATTTACCTCCTCCATTGCAAAATAATTGTAGTTATAGGATTTTAAAGAGTCAAAATTTCAAAAAGAAGTGCATAATTTGATGAGGTTTCAAACATACAAGGTAAAATTTAACGAGGTCTATTTAGGTCAATCCTGAAAGTTCAAGAGTACTCTAAACGTGAATGCTTCTGGTTTGAAATTTCAAACGAGGCACCAAAAGAGCCTCTACTCGCTGAAAACCACGCGAGACCAATGTTTGGTAGAAGGAAATTACTATTCTAACTCTGACCCGTGAAACCTCCCGGCCAGACGTCCAGAGGTAAACCAGGGTAGGTTTGTAACTTCACCAAGACGCTAGTCAACCGCCTTCAAAAAACATTCATAAAACGTGGGCGCCTAAATACACATGCGCTTGGCTGAATCACTCCTGCCCACTATTTGGGACACCTGGGATTACCGTCCTACCCCCGACCCGCAGTATGTCTGAAATTTAAGAGGGGGGAAAGTTTGTACTTCCCCCAAATTTCAAACAATCGCGTCCTAGACCGAAACATGGTTCCTCCTTAGCTCCCCCATCCCCCATCCGATTCCCATTCGTACTCCATGGGCGCCAAAACTCCCTCTCCACCAGCCACGAAACCCCAGCGCCCTCCGTATGCCACCCCATCGCACCGATCAACCGCCGCCCTCCTCCATCACGCCGGAGCCCCGACGTCGTCGTCCACCGCAACGGAAACCGCTACGCCCTCCACGGCTAGCAACTGAAGCCGAGGCCGACCTGCCTCCAGGACACCGGCTTGCGTCGTACCCGAGCCATTTCAACCACGTAGTCATGCACCTGACCGTTGTCGCTCCAACATCACAACCTTCCACCGCACCAGAGCTGTTCCCGCTACGCCGTCGTTCGCTGCCTCGGATCTACTTCCCCTTTGCCGACATACGCCCACCGCAACACAATCAACATCTTGGCCATGGGTTCTTCCAAGCCTCCACCGTCCTCCACAACATCGGGTCCCTGGTAAAAACAAGAAGATCGGCATGAAATCAGGAGGACACAGCACTGGCAGCCAGAACTAGTACTCCTCTTCCCTTATTCGTGCAAATCTTATGTGTCTGCTCTCACGGTATTCATCCCACAGAAGACACTAGTTGACCGCTCCTTACTGCATCTTCTTCCTGATACTAGAGGTTCCTAGTAACTTGCCATGCACAAGGTTTCTCCTCATATACTACTTCACCTTAGCTAGGGGTCCGTCGCCCGCCTGGATTTCAATTCCGGGTCAGTTGATTCCCAATTAAAGGAAGCACCACCTGCGGAGGCGCTAGTCCACCTGTTCGTCGGGGAAGCAGCGCCTTAGTGTTTATCTTAGGGGTGTGTGGGGTGTAAGAGCTATTGGTGCCCGATCTGCAGGTCGGCCGGGCTCAAAGGGATGGCCGGGGGGCGGTGCCAAGCACGGCGGTGGGGTGAGGTCGAGGGGCAGGGGGCGGAGGCAGGGGTCTGGGTCGGTGGTCACTGACGGTTTGAGAAAGATCATCAATAGTGACCGAGGGGAGGTAGACGAAGTTCATCTGCCCATTCCTTGTAGATCAGACGATTCAGAAAAAAATCAACTGGCCTAGTTGTTTTTAGGCGACTGTTATTTTCATACGACCACATGTGGTGGTGTGCTGGAGGAGTAAGCCATCCATGTGCTCATATTTAAAAATCCTAGAATCTCACTACATGTGCCATGCATGTTGTAGAGCTATCATATGTCTCCCGTCATTTATTTTTCACCCACCTACCATCTGCTACTTTTACAGTGCACTACTTCTACATGAACTTCGCCCATACTCTCACTATTGTTTTTTATACATGGGTATTTCAGCCTCTGACACACTGTAGTCAAAATAGAAAAGAGAGAAGTCGCTCGAGCGTAATTCGTGGTTAAGCCTGGAGTATTTAAGTGCTACAATGAATGCAGTGCCACCAGATGAAACGTAGCTCTGGAGTTGATGATCTCAATCGCCATAAACCACCATCCCAGGTGCTTGCTCTAACTTTGCGGTGTCATATGTGGTTGCATGTTTCATATGGTGTCTAGATTGTATTCTAAAGGCCGAAGCCGGTCTTTATTAAGATAAGGAAAGAAATTTTTTACATCACGGCGACGGCCGCAAAGAGTACAAGACCACAGAGCACCAGAAGCCAAATAGGCAAGGCACTGGCCGAGCTAGTGACAAGCCCAGCATAGACAGGCATCACCTGCAAGCCAACTAAAAGCCACGGTGGTGGCGAAGCATCCCGCCCATCGCTAGGCTCTCGGGTCCTCGATGATCATGATCACCACTCCAGCTGGGTGTCTAGCTTGTATTGCTTCCAATTTGGTTAAATTGCTGCTTAGTTTACACACTATACCTTTGAATATGGCATGCCTTCCTGTTTTTGGTACATACTACATCTGTCTATTAACCTTGTTCTTACATCAAATTAATGTTCTTGTGTATCCCCCATCAATAAATTATGTTGAGATAGTCAGACCCATAGATTACGAGAAAAGATACTCTTTTAAAGACTGCAGTGTCTGCCTCCCCACATGATTCTCAAGAAACAGCAAGTCTATATGAAGATATTCAATGTAGCTATGTAGTTGATGGCCTCATTTCCCCTACACCACCATTGCAGATGCTTGCTCTAACTTGGCAGTGTGATATGTGGTTGCATGTTGCATATGGTGTCTAGCTTGTAATTCTTATAATCTAGTTAATTGCATGTGCTATTCTTCTTAGTTTATACACTATAACTATTAATGTGACATGCCTTCCTGTTTTTAGTACATACTACATCTGTCTATTAAGCATGTCCTTACATAAAATTATTGTTCTATTGTATCCCGCATCAATCACTTATGACGGGACACCTTTAGTATATGGAGCATGATATTGGTTGCATCTTTCATATAATTTATAGCATGTACTGCTTCTAATTTGTTGAAACGTCATTTATGATGAGACACTTTTAACTTGGCAGAGTCATATTGGTTGCATCTTTCATGTGGTGTCTAGATTGCATTGCTTCTAATTTATTGAAATGGTTTCTGCTTAGTTTACACAAATGGGTGTGAATATGCCATGTCGTCTTGTTTTTCGTACATATTCCATCCTCGTATCATGTGTTTGCCTTACATCAAAGTAGTGTTTGTCAGTATCATGCATGCATGAGTTCTGAAGAGTGAATTTTATTCCTTTTTCTTGTCGGTTTGACTTGGCAATGCAAAATCAATAAAGGAGAAGGAAATTAGCAAGGCAGTGGATGTTGGTGATCCTTCCGGGCAACTGAAATGGAGGGTGTCTACAGATTCTACTCTACCATCCTCCCAATAATATTTGCAAGACAACACATGCACAGACACTCAACGTAGTTGTGTTCATGATGAGCACATCTCCCCTACTCCACCATCACAGGTTCTCTCTCTAACTTGGCACTGTTATATGTGGTTGCATGTTATGTATGATGTCTAGCTTGTATTGCTTCTAATTTTGTTCAATTGCATCTGCTTAGTTTAAACATTATACTTGTGAATAAGACACGTGTTCCTGTTTCTATAACATACAATATCTGTCTATCACACATATTCTTACATCAAACTATCACTTCTAGGGAAAACCCTAGTAGTAGCGCGGATTTTGATGCTATCAGTAGCGCGGGTGACCATGCTACTACTACGGTGCTACAGCTAACAGTTAGTAGTAGCGCGGTCTAGCCCAGCGCTACTACTATTGACTATATCAGTAGCGCTTTTCTGACACACGCTACTATTAAGTAGCTGTAGCGCTCTTCTGTCCCCGCGTTGCTGCTGTATCTTTCAACATTTTTTTTGTGCTTCCTATTGATGTAGAACAGTACCCCGTTTCAATAAACTGCAATTTCACATATACCAGATAACAATATCATTAACCACAATACCATATAGTCATACAGTAGTCATACAATATCATTAAGCATGATAGGTACTCATATATAGTCAACATGCATCCTCACACACATATGGTTCATACAGTAGCATATATGATAAGCAGTACTAGGTAGTCATACAGCATATAGCAGTCTACTAGGGGTAGTCATACATCCACACACATATGTAGTTCTAGATGATATCGACGACGATCATCATACTCAAGCCATGGCGGTGGGTGTTCCTAATAGTAATTAGGATGGCCTGTCCAACACGAAGATTCTTGCCAACGAGGAAGCTCTTCCACCCAACCGAGCTGAAGTGTGTGCGACTGTCCATGTCCATGTCGTACGCACAGGTGGTGACGGAGCCCCTTGCGGTAAGGCATATTCCAGCAGAGCCTTCTTCATCAGGCTCAATACCACAACTCACAGATAGGCTCTTTGGCAATTTCTGAATAAGAAAAACATATCAATTAAGAAGTAGCCTCGCACATACTCTTGCAAATATATTTCTACTAAGTATAGATTTCTACACTATCAAAAACAGTACTAAATTTCTACTAAGCTTGAATTCTACTAATAAGTATGGATTCTACACTATTAACGGTTCATTGGACTCTAGCTACACTAAAGCATATCATCGATCGGATTCTACAGTAAGAATATATATCATTGGACTCTAGCTACACACTAAAGCATATCATCGATCGGACAGTAAGCATGTCATTGGACTCTAGACTAATTAAGCATGTCATCGGACTCTACACTAAAGCATATCATCGGCTAGCTTCTACACATCATATCATTGGACTCTACACTAAGCATATCATCGGATTCACTAAGCATATCGTTGGACTCTACACTAAGTAAGCATGTAATCGGATTCTACACTAAGCATATTATTGGATTCTACACTATGCATATCATCGGATTCTACATACAGATAATTTGCATTTGTAAGTATAACAATAAAGCATATAATGAAATTACTACAGTAAGTACCCCCTCGTTTGTAAATATAAGTCTTTGTAGAGATTTCACTATGAACCACATTCGGATGTATATGGATGCATTTTAGAGTGTAGATTCATTCATTTTGCTCCGTATGTGGTTCATAGTGGAATCTCTACAAAGACTTCTATTTAGGAACGGAGGGAGTATAACATACCATAACATGCCGATCAACCATGGTACTTGTCAGGCGGGTCACGAATGGCACCCCGACAAAGTCAGCACGTGGCGGAATTATGTCCCTTAGGTTGCACACCTCGTCCTCGCTCAGCCTTATTCTTTGAGCATAGATGGCTTCATCAAAAGTGGGTCCTCATCATCTTCTTCCGTGTTGACATAAATGACGGCCAGCTTGGGTCTTTCTGCTCTGAAGGAGAAGCTGATCAACTCACCACCAGTGATACCCATGTGGGAGATGAAACGGTCCCATCCATCTCCTCCCATCTGCGACATATTTCGTCCTTTCTCGACCTCCATAGTGTAGGGCCCCCAGGAGCCTCAAAGGTCACAGTGTCTCCGGTCAGCTTGTTGAATTCCAACCTCACATTGGATGGGACGATATGTGTATACACAATTCTATATACACAATGCATTAATGCCAATAACACTAAAAACAAAATAGTTGTTACAAGTTTCATATATTTTGTTACCGCCGCAGGAAGAAAGCTCGGTTGGAAGTAGATGTCGAACAACGTGCCAGTTGCAAGGCTGCTGGCGCACCTTGACTTGCACAGTCGACATGGTGGTGGTGGCGCCATTTTCCTAAAGCAATATTAGAAAAGGATTAACGATCCACTTCAGAGGAAAGAAAGCAGTAACATAAACTTCTCAATATGCATCGATCTTAATCGGAACACGGAATATTCAGGCTTAGTAACTAAAATTAACATATAAGATGATATGAGGTTAGCAACAGACATTACATATAACAAGAACTGCCATGCTACTGTTTTCAATCTTTGTTGTTTATCTTGTGCATATAAAAAAACAAAAAACAAAACTTATTAGATTCTGAAGTGTGAGGACATTACATATAATAAGAACTGCCATATGATTAACCTAAACTGAACCACAACAAAACTAAACCAGACCAAACAACACAAGCCAAACTGAATATATTCAGGTTTATATGTGATACTAATAGTAGGATCTAGAGATGCTGGAATTAACCCAATCAAAAAGCAGTGGTACACCAATTTCAATATAGCATAAAAAAACAACTACTGTGAGGAACCCAAAAACCACAACTAAAGCAGTGCATCGGTATGCTAGCTATAATCCCTAAAAACTTGGATCGGTCAACAAGCTAGCATCAGTACTAATTAAACAAGATCAATGGATCTAACACAACAAGAACATCATCATGCGTTTGAGGAGCGGGGCTCTCAATGTCTCTCTCGTCATCGGACAGTGAGGACAGTGAGGGCGGCGGGTTGGGAGCGGGGTAGCAGGGGGCTCTCAATGTCTCTCTCGTCACTGCACTCCACGGTCGTCGCTGTCACGGCGGCCAGCAACGGCGCCGGCAACCCCTACGTGCAAGTCACCCCGGCTAGCGTGTCCCCCTCCATGGCCCCGTCATTGGAGTGGGGGCGGCGACGGAGTTGGGGGCAGAAGGGGGAGTGGGGGTGACGACGGACTTGGGGCAGCAGGGGGAGTGGGTAGACGGTGACGACAGATCGAGGCGGCGGGAGGGGGGAGGAGCAGCGAAGGGGAGGAGCATTACCTGCGGCGGCGGGAGGTGGCGCGCGGTGGCGGCGTCGAATGGAACCCTAACCGCGGTGGCGGCTGGCGAGGGGATCGATCGCGCGCGGGGTTTTCTTTTGGCATAGTAGTAGCGCTGGGTACGGGCCAGCGCTACTACTAAGCCCATTAGCAGTAGCGTTGGTGGACAAGACACGCTACAGCTAAGTAGACTTCCATTTTGGGCCCTGCGGCACATGTAACAGTAGCGCAGCCCATGCTAAACAACGCTACTGCTAACCAGTACCAGTAGCGCGCTTTGTAACCAGCGCTCCTGCAAAGTACCAGTAGCATGGGTCCCAAACAAACGCTACTGCTAAACTTCTATGTATAAGCATTTTCCTAGTAGTGTATCAAAGTACTATTGTTGTGTAACCAGCAACAATCACTTATCCTATGACACATTTAACCTAGGAATGTGATATAGGCTTCATCTTGCGTTCTTTTCTAGCTTGTACTACTTCTAATTTGTTGGAATAGCACTTATGACAAGACATTTTTAACTTGGTAGAGTCATATTCGTTGCATCTTTCATATGGTGTCTAGCTTTCATTGCTTCTAATTTGTTGAAATGCCTTCTGCTTAGTTTACACATCATAGGTGTGAATTTGCAATGTTGTCCTTTTTCTTACATATTCAATCCTCCTATCATGCGGTCGACTTACACAAAAGTAGTGTTCGTCAGCATCATGCATCAATGAGTTCTGAAAAGCGAATTTTATCCATTCTTCTTGTGGTTTGACTTGACAAGGCAAAAAAACTAAGAAAGAGGAAGGAAAAAATTAAGGTAGGGGTTGACGGCGGTCTTCTGGCAGAACCGGTAAGGACATGCTCTAGACATTGTACTACTACTAGTGCAGTAGAAGTTCCAAGTAAATATGATGGCCCCAACAATTCTACTCCAGCATGCCTTTTTGAAAGGAACGAGAAGATGGGTCTAGAGGGGGGTGATTAGACCCTTAACAAGTAAAAGTGGCAGTTTTTAGTTTCTTCAAGTTAAGGTTGAGTTTAGCACAAGTTAAAGGGTATCCAATATATTTCAAGAAAGCATGACAAGATTACAAGCTACGGAAAGGGTAAAGCATGCAATTTGCAAGAAAGTAAAGGGATGGGATTGGAGTGTGCAAACGCAATGGAGACGCGGAGATTTTTTGTCGCGGTTCCGATAGGTGGTGCTCTCGTATGTCCACATGGAGACTTCAACCCACAAAGGGTAACGGCTGCGCAAGTCCACGGAGGGATCCACCCACGAAGGGTCCATGAAGAAGCAACCTTGTCTATCCCATCATGGCCATCATCCACGAAGGACTTGCCTCACTCAGGTAGATCTTCACGAAGTAGGCGATCTCCTTGCCCTTACAAACTTGTTGGTTCAACTCCACAACATGTTGGAGGCTCCCAAGCGCACCTAACCAATCTAGGAGACACCGCTCTCCAAAAGGTAATAGACGGTGTGTTGATGATGAACTCCTTGCTCTTGTGCTTCAAATGATAGTCTCCCCGACACTCAACTCTCTCTCACAGATTTGCTATGGTGGAAGAAGGATTTGAGTGGAAAGCAACTTGGGGAAGGCTAGAAATCAAGGTTCAAATGGTTGGAATGGAATCTCTTGATCTCAACACATGAGTAGGTGGTTCTCTCTCAGAAAATGAATGATGGAAGTGTAGGCACGTTCTGATGGCTCTCTCACATATGGAGAAGGGGGTGGAGGGGTATACATATCCTCCACACAAAATCCAACCATTACACACATTTGACTCGTCTCGATGGGACCGATGGTGAAACTCGGTGGCACCGATTAGTTCAAAAATGTGAACGTTAGGAATCTTGGTGGAACCGACTGGAACAACTCGATGGGACCGATGTGCTAGGGCTTAGGGCAAACCTCGTCTCAGTGGCACTGATTGCATCAACTCGGTGAGACCAAAGTGAAGGCAACAGAGAGTTGGTCAAGCCATCTCGGTGAGACCGATTGCAAGTTCTGGTGAGATCGAAAGAATTGCAACAAGAAATAGAGAGTTGACAAGGCCATCTCGGTGAGACTGATATCTGTATCAATGAGACGGAACTGTTAGGGTTTAGGCAGTGGCTATGTCTAATGAACTCGGTTGCGCCGGGTAGGAAATATCGGTGGGCCGAGTTGGTATTTTGGTTTTGGACATATTTGGATGGAGAAAGTGGTTGAGGGTTTTGGAGCAATATCACTAAACATTTGAGCAAGTAGACCATTAAGCAACACCTCATCCCCTTTTAATAGTATTGGCTTTCTATGGACTCAATGTGATCTTGGATCACTAAAATAGACATGAAGAGTCTTGAGCTTTTGCCAATCTTCTTTCCTTAGCATTTAGAAGGGGTTCCACATCCTCTTGTCATTGCCAAGCCATTGTTGGACTATTCTGAAATATACTAGATAAAACTATTAGTCCAACAAGAGATATATTGGCATTAATTACCAAAATCACCCAGGGAGCACTTGTGCTTTCAATCTCCGCCTTTTTGGTAATTGATGACAACATACATCAAGCTTCAAGTAAATTATATGAAGAGTAGTGAGTAAAGCTTTGGAAGAACATGTAACATGCATAAGCTCCCCCTACATATGTTCAGACATGTAATGATAGAATTGAATGACATGTGAATGCATGTCATGAAAGAGCAAGTAATGAGTTACATGTATCTTGGCTATATGCATCAGAGCAAAGTTCAAAAGAGATGTACCTTCATGTTTATGAATCCCTCTTACAAACAATATGTACAAAGGCAAGAGATTATCATGTACATGAGTGTGATGCATATACTTACCTTGTGGTTCTTGAACTGATTCTTGGAGAAAGCCAACTTGAGAAAACAAGGTTAAGTAACACAGGAAAACTCCAAACAAGAAAGATTCCAAGACCCACAAGAATACCAAGACTGGGATGACATGTAATGGGTGAGTACCACAGAGTGAGTACTTCATTCAGATATAGACATGTCCCCAAGGACTTAAAGATTTGAAATAAGTACTAAGGATTTTTTTCCCTTAAACATGGACTCTTTCTCCCCCTGAATCTAACATTGGATAACGGGAGAAGGTAGGGTGAGATAAACTCAGAGCAGAGATAAATAAATTGATCAGAGCAAAAAATGATCCAAGAAGGATATCTCAAAACAAATACTAACATGTCTTCCCCCCTTAAAGACATGTGAATTCTCTCCTCTTATGACATTGCATCTCTCTTCCTTTCTGAGAAGGGTTTTTTAAGGATAAGCTTTTATGTGCTCTCTCTCTCTCTCGAAGAGATCTCTCCCCCCCTTTGACATCAATTTACAAGAAGGGTCTTCATGGATATAAGTCAAGTGAGAATGGTCCTGGAGAGACACAAGCAAGTCAGAATGCAGCTCAAGATGCAGACAGGGGAAAAGAACCATTGAGTGGAGCTGAAGAAAATATACAGCATAAGATGGCAAAAAGGTTTCTCAGCAGTGAAATTGGTGTCGCCGGTTTGTCTCAATCAGTGACTCCGAGATAGCAAAGCCACTGAAGTTGCTCATCGGTGAGACCGAGTGAGTCCGTTTCGGTAGAACCAATGAAGTGCATACAGGTAGAACTTGTATTTTGATCTGTCCGATAGGCTGAAATCGGTGGAACCGAGTTCACTGGAGAAGAAAAAAATTGTCAACTCGGCTCACTTTGAAAATGAAATTTCGCAAGGATTTTCAAGGAATTTGCATAAAGTTTTGCAATGAATTTGCTGGATAAGATAAATCAGAAAAGAACAGAAACAAAGAGAATCTGGATGAAGTTTTTTTTTAAATAGAAGGGAAACACAATAGTAAGAAGAAATGCAAAGAAAATGCAAAATGAACAGTAGAATCACTATAGAACTTCATCAAGAGATGGTCGGTGACATAGTCACCTATGTTAGAGCATATTGACTTAGGAGTCAAGTGAGAACACTTGATCATAGGTCATACTCATTGTTTAAGCTCAAAATGGGGTTGTCATTTTTCAGTTAATCATCTTGATGTATTCTCATCTTGTTGAGTTGCTTTAGCTCATAACTTGGAGTGAAGCTTCTCTAAGATGGAATAACATACCTTGGGTTGGTGTTGATCTTGATCATGTAGTTGAACTTATGTTGAATGCTCAAGATCAATGTAGTCCATCAAGAGTTGGGAGCATCCTTTGGAGTTGAAGTTCATCTTCCTACATGGATTAGTCTTGCAAGGAATGGCACTTGTGTATCCAAATTGACGAGAGTGAAGTTCATCATATAGATATTTTCAAAGGATATGTTGAGTGATCTCATGCTTCCTTGAATACAACAACCAAAGCATAGATACTTGGTGATGTAGAGATTGCTCATGATGTGAGTGATATGCAATCTCATAGATTGAGGCTCGTCCAAGTACCTACAAGAGTTAGGTAACATACAAGGGTGGAAATATATATCCAAGATAAATAATCATCATCATAACAGAAATATCAAGGATTAGTCACAAAGGCTCATGCCTTGAATGTATCCAAATGGAATCTCTATTCCAAGTTTGAGGCATCAAAGATATTCAATTCACCTCTCAAGCGGCAAAATATATTTTCATCAAGCGGTTTAGTGAATATATCCGCTAATTGCTTGTCGGTACGCACATGCTTAAGATTGATATCTCCTTTAGCAACATGCTCACGAATGAAATGATGACGAACTTCAATATGCTTAGTTTGAGAATGTTGCACGGGATTGTAAGCAATCTTAATAAAACTTTCATTGTCACGAAGCAATGGAACATGTTTCACATGTATCCCATAATCTTTAAGAGTCTGGGACATCGAAAGTAACTGAGCACAACATGATCCGGCAGCAATGTATTCTGCTTCGGCGGTGGATAAGGATACCGAGTTTTGTTTCTTGGAGGACCAAGAGACAAGGTATCTACCAAGAAATTGACAAGTACCCGAAGTGGACTTCCGATGAACCTAGTCACCGGCATAGTCTGAGTCGGAATAGCCAACAAGATCAAAGGATGACCTCTTAGGATACCAAATGCTAAAGCTTCGTGTATGAATTAAGTATCTCACTATCCTTTTCACGACCTTAAGATGACATTCTTTAGGAGCCGCTTGATATCGTGCACACATACACACACTTAGCATAATATCGGGATGTGAGGCACAAAGATATAATAATGAACCAATCATAGATCGGTAAACCTTTTGGTCAACCGGGTTGCCATCCTTCGCCAAGTCAAGATGTCCACTAGTAGGCATGGGTTCATACCATTGCTTTCTTGCATGTTGAACTTCTTGAAAATATCCTTGGTATACTTTGTTTGTGAGACAAAGGTACCTTTCTTAGTTTGCTTGATTTGCAATCCAAGCAAAAATTTAAGTTCATTCTTTAGACATCTCAAACTACTCCGACATTAGCCTTCCAAACTTTTCACTAAAATGAGGGTTAGTAGAACCAAATATGATATCATCCACATAAATTTGGCACACAAATAACTCTCATGAACTCTTTTGGTAAAAAGTGTAGAATCAATTTTCCCAATGTCAAAGCTTTTTTCAATAAGAAAGTTAGTCAAGCATTTATACCAAGATCTAGGAGTTTGTTTAAGAACTTAAAGAGCTTTGTGAAGTTTGTAAACATGACTAGATTTATTGGGATTAACAAAGCCGGGAGGTTGTTTAACATAAACTTCCTTCTCAATTTCACCATTTAGAAAACCGCTTTTAATGTCCATTTGGAATAAAGTGATGTCATGGTGATTGGCATAAGCAAGTAAGATGCGTATGGACTCAAGCCTAGCAACGGGGGCATATGTATCACCATAGTCCATACCTTCGACTTGAGTGTAGCCTTGAGCGACGTGACGGGCCTTGTTGCGTACAACTTGTCCATCTTCATCTTGCTTATTCCGCAACAGCCATTTGGTTCCAATAACATTATGATCATCGTTGGGATTTTCAACCAATGTCCAGACTTGATTCCTCTCGAAGTTGTGTATAGCTCTTCGTGCATAGAGTTTATCCAATTCGGATCTTCAAGGGCTTCTCCTACCTTCATAGGTTCAACACTGGAAATGAATGAGTAGTGTTCACAAAAGTTAGCCAAACAAGTTTTATAGCGAGTGATTCTCCCGGTTTGAATGCCATCGAAGATTTTCAATGGGATGATCTCTTGAGACTCTTGCTCTAACTCGTGAGAGATTTTGCTTGGGTTGTGGTGGAACATCCTCGTCCTCATCATCTTCTTATTCATTCCTGTTAGCGTTGTTGTCCGCTTGTGGAGGTGGAGAAGGAGGTCGAGGTGGCTCATCTTGTTGTACTTCCTCATTTCCTTCGTCTTGATTCGTTCCACTTGTAGATGCCTCCATGTAAACTTGTGGTTCATCTTGATGTGAAGTTGAGACTTCCACTTGAATGGACGAAGTGCTCTCCTTCAACTCCATTGGTCGAATTTTGCCAAATAGACAAATCTTGAATTGCTTTGGCGGGATCTTTGTCTCCTACATCAATTGGAAATTGCTCTACTTGTGAGCCATTAGATTCATCAAACTTCACATCTACTATTTCTTCAACCTTTCAGGTGAAATTGTTGTGGACACGGTAAGTGTGAGAGTTTGAGCCGTAACCAAGTAGCAAACCTTCATGAGATTTAGGAGCAAATTTCGAACGACGATGCTTATCAAGAATGTAGCACTTTGAGCCAAATACTTGAAAGTATCCAACTTGGGGTTTGTTACTGGTGAGTAGCTCGTATGCCGTTTTGTCGAGAATCTTGTGAAGATATAGTCGATTCATAGCATGACAAGTTGTCTCAACCGCTTCCGCCCAAAAGTGTCTTGGCGTTTTGTATTCATCAAGCATTGTTCTCGCCACCTCGATAAGTGTCCGGTACTTCCTCTCAACAACTCCATTTTGTTGACGTATGTACATAGCCGAGAACTCATGTGAAATCCCTTCTTCGTCGAGAAAGGTATCCACATTGGCGTTCTTGAACTCCGTTTCGTTATCACTTCTAACCTTCTTGATCTTCACTTCAAATTGATTTTGGGCCTTCTTAGCGAAATTCTTGAAGATCTTTTGGACCTGCGATTTGTCATCAAGAAAGAACACCCACGTAAATATGGAAAAATTATCGATAATGACCAAACTGAAAGAGTTAGCACCAAGGCTCTTATAGGCGTTGGGACCGAAGAGATCGAAATGAAGTAGCTCAAGTGGTCTTCTCGTGGTCATGATGTTCGTCATGGGATGACTTCCTCCAACTTGTTTTCCGACTTGACAAGCACTACAAAGTCTATCCTTGTCAAATATAACATCTTTAACACCAAGGATATGATCACCTTTTTAATAAGCTTATCAATATTTCGCATGCCCACATGACCTAACCTTCTATGCCATAACCATCCATTAGAAGACTTAGCAATTAAGCAAGTACGAGGTTGGGCTCTGTTAGAGAAATCAACAATGTATAGATCACCTCTACGAATACCGGTAAAGACCATATTGTGATTATCTCT
This sequence comes from Triticum aestivum, assembly GCF_018294505.1. Taxonomy (NCBI): domain Eukaryota; kingdom Viridiplantae; phylum Streptophyta; class Magnoliopsida; order Poales; family Poaceae; genus Triticum; species Triticum aestivum. Next base: position 429,160,604 of record NC_057814.1, on the reverse strand, counting down.
ATGAAACACTTGGCAATCTACTTCAGTAAATAGCACATTGAAACCAAAGTTATCTAATCTAGATATGGAAAGAAGATTATAACCAAGAGATTCAATGAGCATAACATTTTTGATAGAGCTATCATTGGATATGGCCACCTTACCAAGGCCAAGTACCTTACCCTTGGAGTTGTCTCCAAAGGTGACATATTTGCGTGGACCATCATTTTTAGCAAGCTCATTGAACATGTCTTTATCTCCGGTCGCATGATCTGTACATCCACTATCGAGAATCCATTCCTTTCCTCCGGATGTGTAGTTGCGAAGATTTGCCATGAGACTGAGATTCCTCATAGTCTTCTCAAATTCGATCACTACTAGGGAAAACCTTATACACAGAATCTTAGTACCAGCGCTGCACAAAAAGAGGCGCTACTGCTAATTAGCAGCAGCGAGGTTAGGAAAAGCGCGCTACTGATGTAAATTTAGCAGTAGCGCGTGATGTGTAAACCGCGCTGCTACAAAAATCCACCGACAGTACACAACAACCTAAGTTTACCAGCATTGCGGCGTCACGAAGCGCGCTACTGCTAATGCAATAGTAGTAGCGCGCTTTTTAGTCACGTGCTACTGCTAATTTTGAAATTGTCCACACGGTTGGCCCCGTTTAGCAGTAGCGCGTGTGAGAAAAGCGTGCTGCTGCTACACTATTATGAGTAGCGGGTTTTTCCTCCCGCGCTACTGCTAAGACGCAGCACCCCACCACCTTTTTCCACCATCCCCCATCTCCTCTCCTTTCCCCTACCTCACACATCCTCCCTCTCTCACTCTTCTTCTTCCTCAATACTTCTCCCCCATTACTCTCCCTCTTCTACCTACCTTTCTCTCTCTTCATTACTCCTAGCTAACTACACCACCTCCATTAATGCATCTCCTTTCTCTTTTTCCTTACCCCTCCACTAGTTGAAGTTGTCTCCTCCCAAATTAGCTAGCTAGGTAGATGTAGCATTTAGTTAAGTGACCTATTTGCCCCCTAACTAGATCTATCTTTGTCAAGAAGAGCTTTGTGCACTTTTGATCTCCCTACATCATCATCTCCACCGTGTGCTCGATCTCGAGATAGAGGTGATTAAAATTTCATGCTTTTGCAAAATGGAAATATGTGTATGTGTGTGTGATATGATAATTGGGCAATATGATGGAAATTGTGTGTGTGGCATGTGTTGACTCCAAATTGTGCTTTTGAGTTGCCTATGTTTTGCCGAAATGTCGACTTATTTCTGTATCGGCGAATTCCGGGCAAACTCTAGATCTATATATGTCCTATTTTTAGGGAAGGTCATGCCGAATTTTTGTATGACTTTGATGCATGCACGCATTTTTATAATCAATTTGTTTATTATTACCGTGCAGACGTTCATGATGGTCAGTGGAACGATGGTGGATAGCTGGTTGCGGTCGGCGGTGCAGGACATGAAAGAAAATAACCGGACAGAGGTTTTATGTCCATCTCGAAAATGCAAAGGAATAGTTTGGCTCGACCCCTATGACGATGGTCGTGTCGAAGCGCACCTTCTCATGACTGGTTTCATGGATGGCTATACTCGGTGGATAATTGAAGATGAGGATGACGATGTTGAGGACGCCGACGGGGCAGGCAATGACGACACGGGGCAAGACAAAGAGATGATCGATAATGGCGGCGGGGAAGAGGCCGGACATTGCGGCGAGAGAACATGGACTCCGCGCAGCAAAGTTCGTCGGTACTAAGTTCAATCGTGCGGGACCCTCATGTTCAAGCACTGCTTCGCAAGGAGACGAGTACTGAGAGAGCTGCTTCTAGAGAAGAGGCTAAGCTGGAGCAACTGGTTGTAGACTCGAACACTCCATTGTATGATGGTTGCGATCCTGAAGTGACCCGCTTGAGTTTCACGCTCCAACTCCTGAAGACGAAGGCTAAAAACAAATGGACCGACACTAGCCTCAATGAGCATCTCAAGTACCTACAGAATGTTCTTCCCACGGGGAATCTATGTCCTACTAGTGTTGATGAGGCCAAGAAGATCGTGTGCCCTCTTGATCTGCCGCATGTTAGATACCATGCATGCATCAATGATTGCATAATTTATCGGAAGGAGCACGCGGAAAAAACAAGCTGTCCGGTGTGCAATGCTTCTCGATACAAGAAGCACTACTAGGAAAAGGCCTACTAGTGGCGCACCAGTTTAAACTAGTAATGGCGCACTGTTCCCTGGTGCGCCATTAGTAGTTTTGCAAAAAAATAAAAAATAAAAAATATAGTAGTGGCGCACTTTGAGGCTGGTGCGCCATTACTAGTTAGAACTAGTAATGGCGCACTGTGCCCTGGTGCGCCATTAGTATGTTTGGAAAAAAATTGTTACTAATGGCGCACCTTGCGTCTGGTGCGCAATTAGTGTCTTTCCGTGGTGCGCCACTACTATATAGTAGTGGCGCACCACATGCCTGGTGCGCCATTAGTGGCCATTCCATCTATAGCCCTTTTCCTAATAGTGAAGGCCGGGAAGAAATGTCCCCAGAAAGTTGTATGGTACTTACCGATCACTCCCCGTCTCCAGCGGTATTTCATAGATCCCAAGGAAGCAAAGCTAATGCGCTGGCACGCAGAGAGGAAGAAGCCCGACGATGGAGATGATCCGAAGCTGAGACACGTCAAGGATGGAAGCCAGTGGAGAGCGTTGACCAGCTTATATCGGTATTTCGAATGTGATGCAAGGAACATCGTGCTCGGCGCGTGTACCGATGGCATGAATTCATTTGGCAGCCAGAACACCAACCATAGCACATGGCCCGTGTTTGTATGGATGTACAACCTCCCCCCTGGTTGTGCGTGAAGTCGAAGTACATTCACATGAGCATGCTTATTCAAGGGCCGAAACAACTAGGAAATAATATTAATTTGTATCTGGGGCTACTTCAAGAGGAGTTAGACACTTTATGGAAAACACCGGCCAAGACATGGGACGCCAGCAAAGGCGAGTATTTCTACATGAGAGCCGCACTGATCACGATGGTACATGACTATCTCGGTTACGGATATGTCGCAGGCCAGGTGTGCCATGGATATTGCGGTTGCACGTGGTGCATGGATGATACGATGTCTCAGCAGCTAACGTCAAGGAAAGATGGCGGGTCTGGGAAAATCGTGTACATGGGGCATCGAAGATGGCTCGAACAGGACGACCCATGGAGAAACCGTGGAGATCTATTCAATGGTCACGCTGAGCATAGAGGACCTCCACGTAAGCGGAGCGGTGCCGAAATCGATGAGCTGTTGAAAAACGGGAAGGAGTGCCCCGTGCCGGGAAAGACGATGAAAAAGGCACCGGAGCCGCTGCTGAAGGTATGGAAGACGAGGTCTGTGTTCTGGGACTTGTAGTACTGGCACAAACTCGATACACCTCATTGCCTTGATCAAATGAACATCTGTAAGAATGTCCTTGAGAGTTTTCTCGCGACACTGATGAACATGCCGGATAAGGCCAAGGATGGGCCGAAGGCAAGAAAAGACTTGCAAGATTTGAAAATCAGGGAAGATCTGCACATGCCGCCCCGTAAACAGTCAGACGAGACAGAGACGGAGACAGGGGCGCGGGAGAAGAAGGGCAAGAAAATAAAGAAAGAGGATTATTGCCCCCCTTCTTGCTTCACCTTAGGTCAGGCTGAGATCGATCAATTCTTTAAGTGCCTTACCGGAGTCAAAGTTAGTTCCGATTACTGTGGCAAGATAAGCAGATATCTAGACACGGACAAGAAAAGGTTCAGCGGGATGAAGTCCCATGACTGTCATGTGATGATGACGCAGATACTACCTGTTTCCCTTAGAGGGATAATAGACAAGCACGTGTGTGACACGCTTATTGGTCTCTGTAACTTTTTCGACGTCACCTCTCGAAAGTCGATCAGTCTGAAGCAGCTCCGAAGGCTACAGGAAGAGGTTGTTGTGATACTGAATGATCTTGAGATGTACTTCCCGCCCGTGTTCTTTGACGTGATGGTGCATCTGTGTGTCCATATTGTGGACGACATAATAGACTTGGGGCTGTCATTTCTGCACAACATGATGCCGTTTGAGAGGATGAATGGGATCATCAAAGGATTCGTTTGTAACATGTCCCGTCCGGATGGAAGCATCGTCCAGGGCTATCTGACACAAGAGTGCATCTCTTTCTGCGAGAATTTTCTATATGGCGCAGACCAGCCGCCTGATGTTAGTGTTGGTTTGCCCGTTAACAAGCACGATGGGAGGCTCGAAGGAGAAGGTCACTCCAACGGTCGCAGGGAACTGCACGTGGCATACTCAGATCGACGCAGCGACTTTGACATAGCAAACTTGGTAGTGCTACAACACCTAGACGAGGTAGATCCTTTCGTGGCACTGCACAAATAAATTATCGCAAAGAAGTATCGTGACCGGGGGGTATGCAGGACGGACGCCGAAGTTACTAGAGAGCACAACTCCACTTTCCTGCATTGGTTCAAAGAGCATATTATTGCTAATCCCCCGGAGGAGGGCTCTAAGGACGGATTGCTCATATACGCCTTAGCACATGGCCCCTCGCCCAACCTCCTAACCTATCAGGCATACGATATCAACGGATACACGTTCTACACGGAGGCCAAAGATATGGACAGTGATGATCAGAACTCAGGGGTGACGATGGAATGCATGACCGGCAGCGACAACGGCGCAACTGAAAGATTTTACGGAAGGGTCGAGGAGATCTGGGAGCTTGACTACTCTGGACTGCACAACACGACGATGTTCCGTGTCAGATGGGCTAAGAATGTCGAAAGAGAAAACCGGAATTTCACTACCATGACTATACCCGACGCCAAGAGCGCTACCGTGAACGCTATCGCAAAAAATGAGCCATGGGTACACGCTAAGCACGTGACACAATGCTTCTTCATAACCGACCCGCGCAATCCCAGCTGTGTTGTCGTGAGGAGAGGCAAAAGGAACATCATTGGAATGGATGGAGTCACCAACGAGGAAGACTACGATCAGTACGGCAACCCAATGAGGGAAGATGACGATGATGATGAAGTATACGTCAAAAGAAGAATCAATACTACATTACCTAAGAAAAATCGTACTCCATGGAAAAGGCAAAGTCACAATGAGGGGCTCAATTATTCTTCAATGAACAAGAAGGGAAAGAAGCTGACTCAAAAACGAAAACGTCAACGCTGAGGAACCGTATGTTATCGGTCAAATGATGTAATATTATATATATATATATATGTTCCTATTTTGTATACACACTTAGCCATTATTATGCATGGGTCCAATGATGTAATATATATGTTCTTATTTTGTATACATATTTAACCTTCAAATGATGCAATATATATCGCCTTCCCTTCGTTCACCGCTCTCAGAAAAAAAAGAAAAGAAAAGTGAGAGAAATAAAGGAAAAGAAAAAGGAAAACGGTTATATAGGTACTGGTTATAGCAGTAGCGCTTTACTAAAAAAGAGCTACAGCTAGTCAAGGTAGCAGTAGCGCTTTCCGTACAAAACCGCTATAGCTACCTGTAATAGTAGTAGTGCTTTTTCTCTAAACGCGCTACTGCTACGTCCACTTAACCCAATTTCCTCACTCTCTCTGCTTCATCCCGCCTCTTTTCCCCCCAAATCCCGCCGGGGCCCTGCCCTCGCCGCGCCCCTGTGCTCGCCCCCGCCCTCGCCGCGCCCCTGCGCTTGCCCCGCCCTCGCCGCCCCTGCACTCACCCCCGACCCCGACCCCGGCGCTCGCCCTCGACCCCGACGCGCCACGCCTCCCTCCTCTGCTTCCTCCCCTCCCAACCTCGGCCGTCGTCGGGCCTGCCTCCTCGCCCCTGCACCCTCTGTAACCCCCCCCAGCGCTCCTCCTCTATCTGCTAGCTAGGGTTCTTCGGTTAATTTACTTAGGTTTTAGTTAGGGCAGTAGGTTAATTAGGTTATCTATTTAGTTATGAATTTAGCTAGGTTTTTATGAACCGTACGTTTTAAAATAGGACGGAAATTTAGGGTTAATCAATTGTAGTTAAAAGAAAAGGAAGCATTTAAGCAATTGTCCAAATCAACATCCCTTGTTAAAGTAAATTTAGGTAGGCTGAATTTAGGTAGGCTGAATTTATATGCAAATTTGAACTGGACATGTGATATGTGGACATGTGATGTTTTGGACATGTCATGTTTGGAATTTGGACATGTGATGTTTTGGACATGTCATATTTGGAAAATGATGATTATGTGCAGGGTAAATGGTCCGAGTAGCCTATGTTACGCCGGAATGTTGATTCATTTCCGTTCCGGTGAATTTCAGGCGCTCGATATGTCCATTTTTTAGCAAAGGTCATGCCGAAATTTTCCATGAATTTTGGCATGATTTGTGCTAGATAGTAGGCATATCGAGTGCTGGGAGTTGCTGGGAAACGACATTCCGGCAAACATAGATTTCTTTTTTATGTCATTTCTCATTTTTTTTCATACTTTTAGAATTAAACGAGGAGACTTAATCATAGGAAACATGTCGAACAACGAAGAAATTGGGCCTTCTGACCAAGATGCAGACGAGATGGATTATGAGGGTGAACAGGAGTACCTCGACTATTTGACTGCTAAGCAAGGTTTGCAGGTCGGCCTCGATGATGGTACTGACGCTGACATCAACACCGACGGCGCTGGCACCGATGGCGGCGCCGAGACCGGCGGGGAAGGTACCGGCGGGGAAGATACCGGCGGGGAAGGTACCGGCGGGGAAGGTACCGGCGAGGAAGGTACCGGCGGGGAAGATACCGGCAGGGAAGGTACCGGCGCCGATGCCGCTACCGAAAAGAACAAGCAGAGGATACGAAAACCTAACAAACTAGGGATTGGACGACTAGTGATCACAAAGATGGCACCTGGCAAGTTTGAGCCATTAGAGCCGGAAGAACCTCGCAAGTGCTATGGGAACCAAGTAGATGCATCCTACGGGAATGCGCGAGCATCAACGACGATGACTTAAGGAGTAAACAACATTTGACGCAGTTGCTCCTGACGAAGTTGCACAAGAGATTCAAGTTCCCCGGCCGGGATGATAACATAGAACAACCGTGGGATGATCCGAAGATGAAAAAGATTAACAATCACGCCATGGGCATGTTCAGCAATGATTTGGCCTCCTGGAAAGGGAGGGTGAAACGAGCTATTGAGGCTGAGGAACCCCTGTCCAAGATTCTGGAGGAAAATCCGACACTTACGGAAGAGGAGTTCGAAAAGTTCAAGGACACTTGCGCTACCGAGGCAGCCAAGGCTAAGGCTGCGAAATTCAAGAGCCTTCAGCAAAGGAACACGGGGAAGCATCGCCTCGGAAGCCGTGGCTACCTCGGTAAAAGGCCCATATGGGATAAGGAGGACGCGGAACGTGAAGCCGCGGGTATCCCAGACCCCTTCGCGAAGTTCACCAACCCCTTGGAGCGTGACTTCATCAGGGCCCGCTACAAGTGGGACAAGGAAAAGAAGGTTTTTTACACGGACCAGATCACGAGGAAATTGATTAGACTACTGGTAATTATTCTTTTACCACCTTACATTTAGCTCCATATCTAGTCGACTACACATTCCTAAACGGTTCACGCTCCTTCTGCAGGAGAAGCAACACCAGCTTGCAGCCGAAAGCCCTACTTCTCCGATGAGGCCCAAGTGGGACACCCCTCTCAACCGGGCCTTGAACGAACTTAAGGGACTCCCTTTGGGCCAGCGGCCGCAATATGGTCGTGTGCACGGCGCTGGAGACGGCGCCACGTGGAAGGTGTTTTACAACGAGGGCCCAGAGGCCAAGAAGCAGAAAAAGAAGTTTAGTCAGGCAGACATCGACGCAAAGGTGAAGCTTGCGGTCGAGAAAAAAGCAGCTGAGGACGCGAAAAAAACAGCCGAGGAGAAAAATGAGTTGCTACAGCAGGCAGTCAATGCAGCTGTAACTGCCTGCAGAAATGATTTTGCTACTAACTTGGTTCCAGCTATTATCAACTGGACGAAGGAAAATCCAGACAAGACGGTACATGATTTCCTATTACCCAGTTTCGTCGGGAGCAACTCCATGAACAACAACACAACCGCACCATCACTTGCTCACGCAACCGGGCCTCCTCTCGCAGTCGCTCCCGCTCATAGCAGCCCATCCTCAGTCTCTGGCGCGCTAGGTGGGCCTTCATCTTTGGCTGAGCTCGACGCCGTCACGGTAATTACATGTCGCACCAACATATATATATATATATTATTCCATTTTTGTTGCCTTTCGGATGTTTTACACCACAAACATATGTGTTTGCAGGCCAAAGAAACCCCGTGCACCATACTCTACTTGATCAAAGGCCAGAAGGTGGACGTGGGAAAGGGGATGATAATGAACCCCTTGAAACCCACGTTCCACAACCAGCCGATCCCCGCTGGGCACTTCAGGGTTAGCTTGTCCAGTGTGAAATCGGGGCACGAGGATTTGCCTCCTACAGTACAGCATGTGGGAGAGGACGACGAGACCCCGCCGTGGATTGGAAGCTGCAAGGGTTGGGTGCTGCTATGGGCGAAGAATCTTATTCGTCTGGAGCCGGCCGAGAGCACACCAATAACCACACATCAACAAGCATGTGCGGAGACCACCCCGCCTACGCAATTACCAACTCCTGTAGTGCCGGGTGAGAGCGGCGGACGATGTGATGAAGGGGGTGCAATAGTACTGGCTGATGTAATCGGTCCTGTAGAACAGAGAATGGATGATGAGACGGAGGTCGACCCTATGGGTTTCCTCAATAGAAACGCGTATGACTGTGACATAGATATGATGAGTCAACCATATGACGAATCGGGCTATCAGCATGCTAATGAGGATATGGATGATCTGCCCGGGCAGGAAGGTCGTAGCAGGGATTGCAAAAAGTCTCTCTTCATGAAATCCTCACAGGACACGCCTGAAGATGCCGCCTCAACACAGGCTCAACTAGCCGGGGGTCGTACAGTGCTTAGCCCGGGAACACTGGGGCAGGGGTTAAGGAAGGGTCTGGAAGGTGTGCCCAAGAAAAAGGAGAGGAAGAGATCGGGGAAGATAGCTGCCTCCAAACAAGCCAGAGCACATAGCAGCCAGACGATGGATTCTAAAGAGCGTGTACCCGTGAAAGGTGCGGCCATGTTCCATCTCACGGGCGAGCCGATGCTACCGCCGAAACCGCTGGAGGCACTATCAGGGGATCTCAGGAGACTGCACGACCATGTGTTGTCGACTGAGAAAAGCCTACTAGCCTCGAAGGATCCAGGATATCCGACATACGCGGCTCGTGTGCCTGAGGGGAAGTGCTACGTCGACACACGGCCCGCGGAGGTGTTCTTCCTGCGGTTTGACCATATCTTTGAGATGTTTCTGACAAGGCGGCTCGATTTTACAATCGTCCGCCTTTTTGCGCTACATATGAGCTCCGTCATGAAGAGAGAAGAAGTCTCGCAAATCTGTGTGGCGGATCCGTACTACATGCACGAGTCTTTCTTGAGTCTCGGCGACTTTGAGCGTGAAACTGCTAGGGACTACCTCCAAAACTTCATGGTACAGAATAAGGACCAGGAAATTGTCCTCCTGCCTTATCATCCAAAGTAAGTCAGTTCCGGACAACCCTTTCGTACATTTCAATCATTCCTTCTCGCTCATATGGAGAATAATTTGAGGTGTCTTTTCCCCGCAGCAACGGGCGCGCCGTCCTTATCGTTCTTTACCCGCGAGTCTCCCACGCCGTGTATTTCGACCCTTCCAGAGACTACGAGAAAAAGGACTACACCCACATAATGAATATTCTAGATGATGCTCTCCAAGGCTTCAGCATTAGAGGTGGCCACATGCAGATCAGGAAACAAAGGAACAAGAAGATGGGTTTCGCGCATAAAACTAACTTCTGCTGCATCCATGTCCCAAAACCAAGCAAGAAGGATGGATTCTACATCGTCCATCTCATGATTGAGTTCAGCACGGATCACCAAAAGCTTCGCATGACAAGCAGAAATGATGATCATATCCACAAGTGGCTAGAATCTCATGGAGAAGCGGATTATAAACTTAGAGATGACTTCTTTCGCATCCAAAGGGACATTGCGACGATCATCATGAAAGAAGTCGTCGATGAGAAGGGGATGTTCCACCACGGCCCTATATCGCGAGCTGACGTCCGAACTCGCATAGGCATGCAACGTCTAGACCTCACGCCGTTCAAGAAGCTAGGGTCCATCCTCGATGATATGGAAGGATGGAACTTCTAGTGATTTACGATGCCGATGATGATGATATGTGTCGGTTGAACTTGTATACTTTCTGTAGCGATGAAACTTTGTGATGTCCACGGTCCCTGCCGAACTTGCGTAACGCTACTTTGTTAGTTTGCGTACGATGACCTGCGTACCTCTAGTTAATTAGTTTGCATACTGTATGTTGCATCTAGTTGCTAACCCTTTCTTTTTCGTGTTGCTCTAGTATATTTTGTTGCATATGATTGTACATCCTCTTGATGAAGATGCATCTCTAACAGGTACCTAGTTTCTTGATGGCCAAGTGTTATGTCGTGTACGAAGGGAAGGTTCCGGGAGTGTATGACGAGTGGCATGAGTGTCAGGCGCAAGTGCAGGGGGTCTCGGGCGCCAGCCATAAAGGCTTCAAAAGCAGACAAGAAGCACAAGATAGTTACTTAAGGTTCAGGCGAGCGCGAGAGAGGACTCATGACCGCCGCCTCATGTACTGCATAGTTCCACTATCACTCATAGTGATAGCACTTCTCGCGTATATCATTGTTTAGATGGATGACGTTGTAGTTGCAAGTATTCGAGACTTGCATGTATCGCTATTTTTGAGATGATGACGAGATACCACTTTGTGTTGGATGATGATTATGATGAGACTATTTGTATGTATATGCTATGATTACATTTGTGGTCTCACAGCCATTTGTATGTGTATGATGATGACATTTGTATGTGCTAAAGATTCTTGTATAAAGCCTGTTCAAATACAAAACAAATATGCAAAAAAAATCAAAAACTACTAAAATTAGCAGTAGCGAGTGGAGAAAGTTAGCAGCAGCGTGACTATAGCAGTAGCGCGTACGGCCAAAGCGCGCTAGAGCTATTAGCAGTAGCGAGCTTCCGCGCAGCACGCTGCTGCTACACTTGTATAGCAGTAGCGCGGGCGCGCACGCGCTGCTGCTATTGGTTAGCTGTAGCACCTTATTAGTAGCGCCGGTCCCCGCGCTACTGATATACCTAGAACCCGCGCTGCTGCTAGGCTTTTCCCTAGTAGTGATGTCATTTGTTCCTATCAATAGCATGCTCAATCACATCATCTGTGTGGATATCACTAGATCAATGCTTGATTTACCAATGAAATGTGCAAGTTTGGAATTCTATTGTCCTACAATGCACTAGCTCCACATCACCTGCACGCATAGATCACTCGCATTCATCAACTTGGTCACTAGCATTCATCTTTGAAAGCATGGACTTATGAAGATTTCTCAAGTTTTCAGAATAATTGGAACTGTTTCATATTCATCGCCAGGTGACAAGCTAAGCATTCTGGCCTCTATGATGGCTAAGATTGCGACCATGTGTCTTCTGATGCAAAGGGTCAATAGGAGGCACATACGGGCTAAGAATATACTTGTTCAAATTATATTCATTAAAAATCTCAAGCATTTCATTTTTCCAAGAGCCATAAAATTCCCCATCAAGAATAGGCACTCTATGTCTAATACTCCCGAACATAGACTTGTCTATCTTCCTCCAATGGTGATTAAACCAAAGCAATGGAGACCAAAGCTCTGATACCAATTGAAAGGAACGAGAAGATGGGTCTAGAGGGGGGTGATTAGACCCTTAACAAGTAAAAGTGGCAGTTTTTAGTTTCTTCAAGTTAAGGTTGAGTTTAGCACAAGTTAAAGCGCATCCAATACATTTCAAGCAAGCATGACAAGAGTATAAGCAGCGGAAAGGGTAAAGCATGCAATTAGCAAGAAAAGTAAGGGGATGGGATTGGAGTGTGCAAACGCAATGGAGACGCGGAGATTTTTGGCGTGGTTCCGATAGGTGGTGCTATTGTACGTCCATGTTGATGGAGGCCTCAACCCACGAAGGGTAACGGCTATGTGAGTCCACGGAGGGCTCCACCCATGAAGGGTCCACAAAGAAGCAACCTTGTCTATCCCACCATGGCCATTGTCCATGAAGGACTTGCCTCACTCGGGTAGATCTTCACGAAGTAGGCGATCTCCTTGTCCTTACAAACTTCTTGGTTCAACTCCACAACATCTTGAAGGTTCCCAAGCAACACCTAACAAATCTAGGAGACATCACTCTCCAAAAAGTAATAGACTGTGTGTTGATGATGAACTCCTTACTCTTGTGCTTCAAACGATAGTCTCCCCAACACTCAACTCTCTCGCGCGTGGATTTGGCTATGGTGGAAGAAGGATTTGAGTGGAAAGCAACTTGGGTAAGGCTAGAAATCAAGGTTCAAATGGTTGGAATGGAATCTCTTGATCTCAACACATGAGTAGGTGGTTCTCTCTGAGAAAATGAATGATGGAAGTGTAGGCACGTTCTGATGGCTCTCTCACATATGGAGAAGGGGGTGGAGGGCCTCCACACAAAATCCAACCATTACACACATTTGAGTCATCTCGGTGGGACAAAATGGTGAAACTCGGTGGCACCGATCAGTTCAAAATTGTGAACGTTAGGAATCTCGGTGGGACCGACTAGAACAACTCGGTGGGACCGATGTGCCACGGCTTAGGGAAAACATCGTCTCGTTGCAACCGATTGCATCGATTCGGTGAGACATAAGTGAAGCAATAAGGCAACAGAGAGTTGGTCAAGCCATCTCGGTGAAACCGATTGCAAGTTTCGGTGAGATCGAAAGAATTGCAACAAGAAACAGAGAGTTGGCAAGGCCATCTCGGTGAAACCGAGATCCGTATCGGTGAGACAGAACTATTAGGGTTTAGGCAGTGGCTATGTCAAAAGAACTCGGTGGCGTCGGGTAGGAAATATCGGTGGGGCCGAGTTGGTATTTGGGTTTTGGACATATTTGGATGGAGAAAGTGGCTGAGGGTTTTGGAGCAATATCACTAAGCATTTGAGCAAGTAGACCATTAAGCAACACCTCATCCCCTTTGCTTTCCTATGGACTCAATGTGATCTTGGATCACTAAAATAGAAATGAAGAGTCTTCAGCTTTTGCCAATCTTCTTTCATTAGCATTTAGAAGGGGTTCCACATCCTCATGTCCTTGCCACGCCATTATTGGACTTTCCTGAAATATACTAGATAAACTATTAGTCCAACAAGAGATATGTTGACATTAATTACCAAAATCACCCAGGGAGCTGTTGGGGAATGTAGTAATTTTAAAAAAAATCCTACGCACACACAGGATCATGGTGATGCATAGCAACGAGAGGGGAGAGTGTTGTCTACGTACCCTCGTAGACCGAAAGCGGAAGCGTTATATCAACGCGGTTGATGTAGTCGTACGTCTTCACGATCCGACCGATCCAAGTACCGAAAGCACGGCACCTCCGAGTTCTGCACATGTTCGGCTCGGTGACGTCCTCGCCTTCTCGATCCAGCAAGAGGGGCGAAGTAGTAGATGAGTTCCGGCAGCACGGCGGCGTGGTGACTGTGTTGGTGAAGAACAATCTCCACAGGGCTTCGCCTAAGCACTACGAAAACTATGACGGAGGATAATCTAGAGGGGACAGGGTTGCCGGCACACGGCTTGGTGTTTCTTGATGCGTCTTGGGTGCTATCCCTGCCCCTCTATTTATATGTTGAGCCCTGGGGTCGAAACTTGGAGCAAAAGCCTCCTCAAAGTCGGTTTTGCCCGAAAGGCAAGAGTCCCACTCGGACTCCAGGACCAAACGCCACAATCCTTGGCATCTGGCCCAGACGCCATGGGCCTCGGCGTCTGGCCCAGGGCCAGATGCCAGGGTCTCCGGCGTTTGGCCCCCTGGCCTCCGCAAAACTCCTTTTAAACCGACTTATAGCCCCGTGGGCCTGACACCTTGGCCTAACCATATCATCCAATATATGAATCTTTACCTCCGGACCATTCCGGAGCTCCTCGTCATGTCCGGGATCTCATCCGGGACTCCGAACAACATTCGGTCACCAACATACATAACTCATATAATACTATATCATCAATGAACGTTAAGCGTGCGGACCCTACGGGTTCGAGAACTATGTAGACATGACTGAGACACTTCTCTGGTCAATAACCAATAGCGGAACCTCGATGCCCATATTGGCTCCTACATATTCTATGAAGATGTTTATCGGTCAAACCACATAACAACATGCGTTTGTTCCCTTTGTCATCGGTATGTTACTTGCCCGAGATTCGATCGTCGGTATCTCAATACCTAGTTCAATCTCGTTACCGGCAAGTCTCTTTACTCATTTCGTAATAAATCATCCCGCAACTAACTCATTAGTTACAATGCTTGCCAGGCTTATAGTGATGTGCATTACCGAGTGGGCCCAGAGATACCTCTCCGACAATCGGAGTGAGAAATCCTAATCTCGAAATACGCCGACCCAACAAGTACCTTCGGAGACACACGTAGAGCACCTTTATAATCACCCAGTTACGTTGTGACGTTTGGTAGCACACAAAGTGTTCCTCTGGTAAACGGGAGTTGCATAATCTCATAGTCATAGGAACATGTATAAGTCATGAAGAAAGCAATAACAACATACTAAATGATCGAGTGCTAAGCTAACGGAATGGGTCAAGTCAATCACATCATTCTCCTAATGATGTGACCCCGTTAATCAAATGACAACCCATGTCAATGGCTAGGAAACATAACCATCTTTGATTAACGAGCTAGTCAAGTAGAGGCATACTAGTGACACTCTGTTTGTCTATGTATTCACACAAGTATTACGTTTCCGGTTAATACAATTCTAGCATGAATAATAAACATTTATCAAGATATAAGGAAATAAATAATAACTTTATTATTGCCTCTAGGGCATATTTCCTTCAGTCTCCCACTTGTACTAGAGTCAGTAATCTAGATCACATCGCCATGTGATTTAACATCAATAGTTCACATCACCATGTGATTAACACCCATAGTTCACATCGTCATGTGACCAACACCCAAAGGGTTTACTAGAGTCAATTATCTAGTTCACATTGCTATGTGATTAACACCCAAAGAGTACTAAGGGGTGATCATGTTTTGCTTGTGAGATAATTTTCGTCAACGGGTCTGTCACATTCAGATCCGTAAGTATTTTGCAAATTTCTATGTCTACAATGCTCTGCATGGTGCTACTCTAGCTAATTGCTCCCACTTTCAATATGTATCCAGATTGAGACTTAGAGTCATCTGGATCAGTGTCAAAATTTGCATCGACGTAACCCTTTACGACGAACCCTTTTTGTCACCTCCATAATCGAGAAACATATCCTTATTCCACTTAAGGATAATTTTGACCGCTGTCCAGTGATCTACTCCTAGATCACTATTGTACTCCATTGCCAAAATCAGTGTAGGGTATACAATAGATCTGGTACACAGCATGGCGTACTTTATAGAACCTATGGCCAAGGCATAGGGAATGACTTTCATTCTCTTTCTATCTTCTGTCGTGGTCTGACTTTGAGTCTTACTCAATTTCACACCTTGTAACACAGGCAAGAACTCTTTCTTTGACTGTTCCATTTTGAACTACTTCAAAATCTTGTCAAGGTATGTACTCATTGAAAAAAACTTATCAAGTGTCTTGATCTATCTCTATAGATCTTGACGCTCAATATGTAAGCAGCTTCACCGAGGTCTTTCTTTGAAAAACTCCATTCAAACACTCCTTTATGCTTTGCAGAATAATTCTACATTATTTTCGATCAACAATATGTCATTCACATATACTTATCAGAAATGTTGTAGTGCTCCCACTCACTTTCTTGTAAATACAGGCTTCACCTCAAGTCTGTATAAAACTATATGCTTTGATCAACTTATCAATGCGTATATTCCAACTCCGAGATGCTTACACCAGTCCATACATGGATCGCTGGAGCTTGCATATTTTGTTAGCACCTTTAGGATTGACAAAACCTTCTGGTTGCATCATATACAACTCTTCTTTAATAAATCCATTTAAGGATTGCAGTTTTGTTATCCATTTGCCAGATTTCATAAAATACGACAATTTCTAACATGATTCGGACAGGCTTAAGCATAGATACGAGTGAGAAACTCTCATCATAGTCAACATCTTGAACTTGTCAAAAATCTTTTGCGACAATTCTAGCTTTGAAGATAGTAACACTACTATCAGCGTCCATCTTCCTCTTGAAGATCCATTTATTTTCTATGGCTTGCCGATCATCGGGCAAGTCAACCAAAGTCCATACTTTGTTCTCATATATGGATCCCATCTCAGATTTCATGGCCTCAAACCATTTCACAAAATCTGGGCTCATCATCGCTTCCTCATAGTTCGTAGGTTCGTCATGGTCAAGTAACAAGACCTCCAGAACAGGATTACCGTACCACTCTGGTGCAGATCTCACTCTAGTTTACCTACGAGGTTTGGTAGTAACTTGATCTGAAGTTACATGATCATCATCATTATCTTCCTCACTAATTGGTGTAGTAGTCACAGGAACAGATTTCTGTGATGAACTACTTTCCAATAAGGGAGTAGGTACAGTTACCTCATCAAGTTCTACTTTCCTCCCACTCACTTCTTTCGAGAGAAACTCCTTCTCTAGAGAGGATCCATTCTTAGCAACAAAGATCTTGCCTTCGGATCTCTGATAGAAGGTGTACCCAACAGTCTCCTTTGGGTATCCTATGAAGATGCACTTCTGCGATTTGGGTTTGAGCTTATCAGGTTGAAACTTTTTCACATCAGCATTGCAACCTCAAACTTTAAGAAATGACAGCTTAGGTTTCTTTGCCAAACCATAGTTCATATGGTGTTGTCTCAACGGATTTAGATGGTGCCCTATTTAACGTGAATGCAGCTGTCTCTAATGCATAACCCCAAAATGATAGTGGTAAATCGGAAAGATACATCATAGATCGCACTATATCCAATAAAGTGCAGTTACAACGTTCGGACACACCATTACGTTGTGGTGTTCCAGGTGGCGTGAGTTGCGAAACTATTCCGCATTGTTTCAATTGAAGATCAAACTCGTAACTCAAACATTCTTCTCCACGATCAGATCGTAGAAACTTTATTTTCTTATTACGATGATTCTCCACTTCACTCTGAAATTCTTTGAACTTTTCAAATGTTTCAGACTTGTGCTTCATTAAGTAGATATACCCATATCTGCTCAAATCATCTGTGAAGGTCAGAAAATAACGATACCCGCCGCGAGCCTCAACACTCATCGGACATCAATATGTATGATTCCCAATAAGTCAGTTGCTTGCTCCATTGTTTCGGAGAACGGAGTTTTAGTCATCTTGCCCATAAGGCATGGTTCGCAAGCATCAACTGATTCATAATCAAGTGATTCCAAAATCCCATCAGCATGGAGTTTCTTCATGCGCTTTACACCAATATGACCTAAACGGCAGTGCCACAAATAAGTTGCACTATCATTATTAACTTTGCATCTTTTGGCTTCAATATTATGAATATGTATATCACTACGATCGAGATTCAACAAACCATTTTCGTTGGTGTGTATGACCATAGAAGGATTTATTCATGTAAACAGAACAACAATTGTTCTCTAACTTAAATGAATAATCGTATTACAATAAACATGATAAAATCATATTCATGCTCGACGCAAACACCAAATAACATTTATTTTAGGTTCAACACTAATCCCAAAAGTATAGGGAGTGTGCGATGATGATCATATCAATGTTGGAACCACTTCCAATACACATCGTCACTTCACCCTTAACTAGTCTCTATTCATTCTGCAACTCCCGTTTCGAGTTACTACTCTTAGCAACTGAACCAGTATCAAATACCGAGGGGTTGCTATAAACACTAGTAAAGTACACATCAATAACATGTATATCAAATATAGCTTGTTCACTTTGCCATCCTTCTTATCCGCCAAATATCTAGGGCAGTTCCACTTCTTGTGACCAGTCCCTTTGCAGTAGAAGCACTTAGTCTCAGGCTTAGGTCCAGACTTGGGCTTCTTCACTTGAGCAGCAACTTGCTTGCCGTTCTTCTTGAAGTTCCCATTCTTCCCTTTGCCCTTTCTCTTGAAACTAGTGGTCTTGTCAACCATCAACACTTGATGTTTTTCTTGATTTCGACCTTCGCCGATTTTAGCATCGCGAAGAGCTCGGGAATTACTTTCGTCATCCCTTGCATATTATAGTTCATCACGAAGTTCTAGTAACTTGGTGATAGTGACTAGAGAATTCTGTCAATTACTATCTTATCTTGAAGATTAACTCCCACTTGATTCAAGCAATTGTTGTACCCAGACAATCTGAGCACATGCTCACTGGTTGAGCTATTCTCCTCCATCTTGTAGGCAAAGTACTGTCAGAGGTCTCATACCTCTCGACACGGGCATGAGTATGAAATACTAATTTCAACTCTTGGAACATCTCATATGCTCCATGGCGTTTCAAAAAAAGTTCTTTGAAGCCCGATTCTAAGCCGTAAAGCATGTTGCACTAAACTATCAAGTAGTCATCATATCAAGCTTGCCAAACGTTCATAACGTCTGCAGTTTCTCCTGCAATCAGTCTGTCACCTAGTGGTGCATCAAGGACATAATTCTTCTGTGCAGCAATGAGGATAATCCTCAGATCACGGATCCAATCCGTATCATTGCTACTAACATCTTTCAACTTAGTTTTCTCTAGGAACATATCAAAAATAAAACAGGGGAGCTAAACGCGAGCAATTGATCTACAACATAGATATGCTAATACTACCAGGACTAAGTTCATGATAAATTAAAGTTCAATTAATCATATTACTTAAGAACTCCCACTTAGATAGACATCCCTCTAATCCTCTAAGTGATCACGTGATCCAAATCAACTAAACCATGTCCGATCATCACGTGAGATGGAGTAGTTTCAATGGTGAACATCACTATGTTGATCATATCTACTATATGATTCACGCTCGACATTTCGGTCTCAGTGTTCCGAGGCCATATATGTTATATGCTAGGCTCATCAAGTTTAACCTGAGTATTCCGCGTGTGCAACTGTTTTGCACCCGTTGTATTTGAACGTAGAGCCTATCACACCCGATCATCACGTGGTGTCTCAGCACGAAGAACTTTCGCAACGGTGCATAATCAGGGAGAACACTTATAGCTTGAAATTTAGTGAGAGATCATCTTATAATGCTACCGTCAATCAAAGCAAGATAAGATGCATAAAAGATAAACATCACATGCAATCAATATAAGTGATATGATGTGGCCATCATCATCTTGTGCTTTTGATCTCCATCTCCGAAGCACCATCATGATCACCATCATCACCGGCGCGACACCTTGATCTCCATCGTTGCATCGTTGTCGTCTCACCAACTTATGCTTCTACGACTATCGCTAGCGCTTAGTGATAAAGTAAAGCATTACAGGGCGATTGCATTGCATACAATAAAGCGACAACCATATGGCTCCTGCCAGTTGCCGATAACTCGGTTACAAAACATGATCATCTCATACAATAAAATTAAGCATCATGCCTTGACCCTATCACATCACAACATACCCTGCAAAAACAAGTTAGACGTCCTCTACTTTGTTGTTGCAAGTTTTACGTGGCTGCTACGGGCTGAGCAAGAACCGTTCTTACCTACGCATCAAAACCACAACGATAGTTTGTCAAGTTAGTGTTGTTTTAACCTTCTCAAGGACCGGGCGTAGCCACACTCGGTTCAACTAAAGTTGGAGAAACTGACACCCGCCAGCCACCTGTGTGCAAAGCACGTCGGTAGAACCAGTCTCGCCTAAGCGTACGCGTAATGTCGGTCCGGGCCGCTTCATCCAACAATACCGCCGAACCAAAGTATGACATGCTAGTAAGCAGTATGACTTGTATCACCCACAACTCACTTGTGTTCTACTCGTGCATATAACATCTACGCATAAAACCAGGCTCAGATGCCACTGTTGGGGAACGTAGGAATTTCAAAAAAAATTCCTACGCACACACAGGATCATGGTGATGCATAGCAACGAGAGGGGAGAGTGTTGTCTACGTACCCTCGTAGACCGAAAGCGGAAGCGTTATATCAACGCGGTTGATGTAGTCGTACGTCTTCACGATCCGACCGATCCAAGTACCGAAAGCACGGCACCTCCGAGTTCTACAAACGTTCGGCTCGGTGACGTCCTCGCCTTCTCGATCCAGCAAGAGGGGCGAAGTAGTAGATGAGTTCCGGCAGCACGACGGCGTGGTGACGGTGTTGGTGAAGAACAATCTCCGCAGGGCTTCGCCTAAGCACTACGAAAAATATGACGGAGGATAAACTAGAGGGGACGGGGTTGCCGGCACACGGCTTGGTGTTTCTTGACGTGTCTTCAGTGCTAGCCCTGCCCCTCTATTTATATGTTGAGCCCTGGGGTCGAAACTTGGAGCAAAAGCCTCCTCAAAGTCGGTTTTGCCCGAAAGGCAAGAGTCCCACTCGGACTCCAGGACCAAATGCCACAATCCTTGGCGTCTGGCCCAGACGCCATGGGCCTCGGCGTCTGGCCCAGGGCCAGACGCCAGGGTCTCCGGCGTTTGGCCCCCTGGCCTCCGCACAACTCCTTTTGCACCGACTTATAGCCCCGTGGGCCTGACCCCTTGGCCTAACCATATCATCCAATATATGAATCTTTACCTCCGGACCATTCCGGAGCTCCTCGTCATGTCCATGATCTCATCCAGGACTCCGAACAACATTCGGTCACCAACATACATAACTCATATAATACTATATCGTCAACGAACGTTAAGCATGCGGACCCTACGGGTTCGAGAACTATGTAGACATGACCGAGACACTTCTCTGGTCAATAACCAATAGCGGAACCTGGATGCCCATATTGGCTCCTACATATTCTACGAAGATCTTTATCGGTCAAACCGCATAACAACATACGTTTGTTCCCTTTGTCATCGGTATGTTACTTGCCCGAGATTCGATCGTCAGTATCTCAATACCTAGTTCAATCTCGTTACCGGCAAGTCTCTTTACTCGTTCCGTAATTCATCATCCCACAACTAACTCATTAGTTACAATGCTTGCAAGGCTTATAGTGATGTGCATTACTGAGTGGGCCCAGAGATACCTCTCCGACAATCGGAGTGACAAATCCTAATCTCGAAATACGCCAACCCAACAAGTACCTTTGGAGACACCTGTAGAGCACCTTTATAATCTCCCAGTTACATTGTGACGTTTGGTAGCACACAAAGTGTTCCTCCGGTAAACGGGAGTTGCATAATCTCATAGTCATAGGAACATGTATAAGTCATGAAGAAAGCAATAGCAACATATTAAACGATCGAGTGCTAAGCTAACAGAATGGGTCAAGTCAATCACATCATTCTCCTAATGATGTGACCCCGTTAATCAAATGACAACCCATGTCAATGGCTAGGAAACATAACCATCTTTGATTAACGAGCTAGTCAAGTAGAGGCATACTAGTGACACTCTGTTTGTCTATGTATTCACACAAGTATTACGTTTCCGGTTAATACAATTCTAGCATGAATAATAAACATTTATCATGATATAAGGAAATAAATAATAACTTTATTATTGCCTTTAGGGCATATTTCCTTCAGGACCACTTGTGCTTTCACTTTTACTTTCTCTAGATTGGCTGTGTGATATTTTCTTGCATGTTGCATACAGTGTCTAGCTTGTATTGCTTCTAATTTGATTAAATTGCATCTGGTTAGTTTACACATTATATATGTGAATATGGCATGTCTTCCTTTTTTGCATATACTACATATGTCTATTACAAGTTCTAACAAAGTATTGTTTGTGTCTAGCCTTCATCAATCACTTATGATGAGACACCTTTAACTTGGTAATGTGATGTTGTTTGCATTTTGCATATGATTTATTGCTTCTACTGCTTCGCATTTGTTTAAATGTCACTTATGACGAG
This sequence comes from Triticum aestivum, assembly GCF_018294505.1. Lineage (NCBI taxonomy): Eukaryota > Viridiplantae > Streptophyta > Magnoliopsida > Poales > Poaceae > Triticum > Triticum aestivum. The sequence goes on along the minus strand of NC_057814.1, from coordinate 429,138,440 downwards.
ACACTTTTAACTTGGCAGAGTGATATTTGTAGCATCTTTCATCTGGTGTTACCTTCCATTGCATTGCTTTTAATTTATTGAAATGTCTTCTGCTTAGTTTACACATTGTAGGTCCGATTATCTCATGTCATCTTCTTTTTCGTACATATTACATCCTCCTATCATGCAGTTGTCTTCAAAGTTCAGTTTGTTTGTATCACGCATCAATTAGTTCCAAAGAACTAAATTATTATTCCTTTTTTCTTGTGGGCTTGACTTGACATGGCAAAAAAGAGGAAGGAACACAGAATGGTAGGGGATGGTGTTAGTACCCGGGAGGCACGGAAACGGAAGCAGAACAGCTATGCAGATTCTGCTGGTACTAATAGTGCAATAAAAGGTCGTAATCCACTGGATAAATGTACAAACATGGTATCCCTGCTGAACCAGATGCAAAACATACCAAAGACAAATGAATAGTTGCCACCAAACAAGCAATGACAACCCTAGTGGTTGTAGCACCTTCTTCCATCGTTCCAACATCTGCACGAGTTACTCATTTGTCAACTCAGCTAGAGGCAAGTTCCTAAGATCCCTTACCACCTTAAAGTACTTCCGAACCAATCTTGACACAAGAGGACTTGGCAATATCAGATGAACCTTGTGAGCTTCAACAACAAGAAGGTAGTTGATCGAGTCAAGTTATAGTTGCATGATTCTTTATATGTAGTCTCATAGTTTGATGTACACTAACATTTCCCATGTTTGTTTTGAACTAGCACCTAGGCGCAAGAGGAAACAAACATCAGGGATAATGCTCGACAGGTTAACTAAATCTAGAGGAGGAAGAATGGAGATCCATTTTGAGGCATGTTTAAAAATGCCATGCTACATAGTCAGCCAAGTTAGTATCAGAGGCAGCCGTTGCCGTTAGGTGTCATGCACGTATCCTCCCAACATGGATTCAGTACAGGAGTGACAAAGATGAAACCTATTTTAACACCTTCCTTGACCATTTATCTGTAAGTATTGTTATTTATGGAAATTAGTAATATCGTCTTGCTCTGTCCCATACTTTCTAGGTTACTGTTAATGAGACTCCCATAATTTTCAACAAATGAGGTTCAAGTTGGATCGTGAAGATGATGCAACCAAACAAGCATGCACTCATGTTTTCAAGTCTGCTCTGCATCAGTATCGGTATAACCTGAGGAAAACTCACTTTGAAGGCAAGGCTAACAGTGAACTTGCCCAAATATCTCCAGTGGAAAATATAACGGATGAAGACTGGAGAGCCCTTGCTAAACATTGGCCTGATCCAAAGTATCAAGTGCGTTATATATATGGGATTAGATCACATGTTGAACTCTATTTACGCATGTGCCTTACAAATCTATCTTCTTCTAGGTGAACTGTTCAAAGAACAAGGCCAGCCGTACGAAAGTGAAATTCCAACAGACGACAGGATCCCGTAGCTATATTGCACACTGCGAGGCTCTTGTAACTAGGTGACGTTTCACTCTTTTCGATATGCCATATTATCAAATCTATATTGACTTGTTCCAAATGCAGAGAAAATCCTGCAAGGACCAAAAAGTACCTGAAACAAATGCGGTGGAAATCTTCAAGGACTGTCACACCAGCAAGACGAAGGGCATGACTACACCAGTCAAAGCCGCTGTTGTAAGTCCTTAATCCTCATGCCTTTGAACTACTGGTTACTCTGACTTGTGCATTGAACTGCATGGTTTGCATCCAATGTCTATTACTCTTTTCAATTTTATACACAATTGTCTTAACGTATCATTGCACCTTACAAGGTTTAGAAGAGAGGAGTGATGTTCCTTTGCTCTTGATCTGTAATCTAGTTCCGTGTTGGACTTGCCCACACAACATTACAATTGCATGTTTGTCTGTTCTTAGTTGTATTGTGATATGAATGATGCCATAGTATGCTTACCATATTACAAATTTTGTCTCTTTATCCTTAGTTGTCAATACAATGTGAAGAAATAGATAATACATTAGCCATGGCACATGGTCATATGTTTGGAACCTGGTTTTATTATGTACTTTGTAGTAAAATACAACTAATATTTTACACGGGTTCACCAAAATAAGTTCTGTATATAGACCAAAGCTATTCTGTTTGGTTTTGTTGCCTCATTAATAACTACTGTTCTGTACTACTAATGTACAAACTCAACTTTTCAACAAGCTATATATGGAACAAATTGTGGAACCGCCACCTCCTGAAGGTGACAAGGCAACCATAACCGCAATGTCACCTCTTGCTGCAGTGGGTCAGTATCTCTCCACTAACAGTGCCTAAAGCACCTTCCTGTGTAATACTGGGTTGGTTTTTAAGGCAACCTCGTCCAAGCTGCCTCATGATCAAGATCTGCAAGCTCAAAAGAATGATATATCTGTGCTCCAGACACAAGTACAATCCCTAACAGAGACCCTTTGTGAAACAAGGACAACCATTGTTCTATGTCGTCAAGATAAGCATGGTTTTGAAACCAGACTATCAGACATTTTCTATGTTATTCAGGAGCCTGGGAGAAATGAAGGCGAAGGTTATGGTGCTCCATCAGACACTACAACATGATAACGTAATAGTCAGGTCAAATGAACTGAGCTTCTGAACTTCTGATGGTGCAATTATCTGCCGGACTGTTAACTTTTATGTCAACCCGCCTTTTGTTATATTTTTTGCGATACAACATTTGTTCTTAACGGGCAACGACTAGCTAAAGAAAACAGTAAGCAATTTTTTGTATAGTGAAGGGTATTCCCTATATTTGCACTGGTGGCGAACTTTGATGCCTAGTGGATGTAATCTGTGCAATCGCGGTAATAGCCGAGCATTAGTTGCTTCCTTGTTTATTTCCTTAGTCTTTGTTTTCCTCTGTTTTCTAGTGGCCGCAATAACCATGGGCCACATACGGACCTTGCACTGGTACACGTGGTTCTATACAAACGGTTTTAACCCCATTCCGCGACGGCGTTCGGAAACGTCGCCAAGTGAGTGTGGGCGATAGGGGGGTCCTTCCCACACGACCCAGAAACCATCAGGGATATGCCCTCCTGGCACACAAGCTCAGCAAAATGAGGTCATGTGCGACCGGCGAGCACTCAAATACAGAAACACGTACAATAGTGCTAAAATAATACAATTATACAAGCGAAATCATTTCCGGTCATAAGTACATCCCACACAGTCAGTCACCGCTAAACGTTTCTGTTTGTATATACATCCCACACAGTCACTCCAAGGAAAACGTTTGCGCAAGGTGGCATAACGCAAACAGTTTTCAACAGAATGTCGTGTGTGATTGTTCATTGATCCAACACGGTTTATTCCTAGAAACTGTGTGCGTTGCCTGAGGTCATCGCCCATGGTGTTTTCTCAATAACCGTTTGCAATAGGAAAACCCAATTAGCAAGCTAATTGGCCAATTAACAGGCTAATTGCCCAATCATTAATAATCCATTTACTAATCTAATTGACATTCATATTAAGCACATAATATATTCCATTTCCATATTAAGGAAGCAGGATTTCATAATTGAAATACATCGGAGTACAACATGATATAGCTTCAGCACTCAGCTACCCCATTACATGACTGCACCAGCAGCAAGTTTCACATGCAACATCTAGAACCTTTCAAAATTAGCATCATAGACGATACATAGAGAGATGCATCTCATCTGGAAAACTACTGAAGCGAAAGCGAATATTGAGCCTTCATTCATGTTGAAGGTCTTTGCAACTTTAGGTCAGTGCCTGTGGATGATTGACCGTCCATCCTTCGACCTCCTTAGGAACACTTCAATATTGAACCGTGGGTGTTGTATGAAAACTTTCCTCGCCTCCTGACCACAGAGGTGGTTTGAGAGGTAATCATCAGTGAACCCTGAAAACAAGGGTGTGCATAAATATCTTCTCTATATTGGAAATGGGGCAAAGGAATAAAAAAGGCAAGGTATAATAGTTAGTACCATCTTGTAAACCTCAGTGCTTCCCATTGTTTCCCTGCAACACATATAAGGTAGTTAGTCATCAGGTTAAGTAAGTATTCGCATGCTATCAGTAAAATATGTTGATGATAGCACACTGCAGATTCATCGGATTAATTCAAGCCACATGGAAAACCCATTTATCCAAACCAAGCATGATTAAGAACTAGGAAATATAGCACTTGTATATGTTTCTCATGTATTAAATGCAGCCAAATTCGATTTATTCCTCACATGGTATACAATAACAGAATGCAGCCACAACAATTGAACATCGCATTGCAGAATTGAACCAATCAGTTAACTAAACACCACAACAAATAAACCAAATGTTAACTGAGCACCACATTGCACAATACAACATACTCCTAATAGAAGATCAGACACTTAACCAAACCAAGCATGCTTAACAACTTGGAAATATAGCAATTGTATTTGTTTCTCATGTATTTAGTACAGTCAAATTTGATTTATTTCTCACATGGTATACCATAACAGAATGCAGCCACAACAATTGAACATCACATTGCAGAATTGAACCAAGAAGTTAACTAAACACCACAACAAATGAACCAAATGTTAACTGAGCACCACATTGCACAATATAACATACTCCTAATAGAAGATCAGACAGTTAACCAAACCAAGCATTCTTAACAACTTGGAAATATAGCAATTGTATTTGTTTCTCATGTATTTAGTACATCCAAATTTGATTTATTTCTCACATGGTATACAACAACAGAATGCAGCCACAACAATTGAACATCGCATTGCAGAATTGAACCAAGCAGTTAACTAAACACCACAACAAATGAACCAAATGTTAACTGAGCACCACATTGCACAATATAACATACTCCTAATAGAAGATCAGACAGTTAACCAAACCAAGCATGCTTAACAACTTGGAAATATAGCAATTGTATTTTTTTTCTCATGTATTTAGTACAGCCAAAATTGATTTATTTCTCACATGGTATACAATAACAGAATGCAGCCACAACAATTGAACATCGCATTACAGAATTGAACCAAGCAGTTAACTAAACACCACAACAAATGAACCAAACTTTAACTGAGCACTACATTGCACAATATAACATACTCGTAATAGAAGATCAGACAGTTAACCAAACCAAGCATGCTTAACAACTTGGAAATATTGCACCCTGAAGAATTGAACATCACATTTGGAGAATTAAACCAAGCAGTTAACTGAACACCACATTGCACGACATATAGAACATATACACTATAGCAGAAGATTGCATGGTAAAAGCAGATAGCACAATTCAATGGAATTTGTTAAGGAAAGGCAGTAGCTAGCAAACTGAACATGGGTCCTTATAGTGAGCTAATAAGACAAGCTACTCTTCATTGTCGGAGATATCGATGACGATTGGCTCCTTGGACATGGAAGAGGGCGAGGCCTCCGCATCGTGGGTGCCCTCGTTGTAGTGGTGAGTTGCCTGAGCCGCTCCAGGCACCAACCTGCTGGCTCTCGAGATGAGGTAAGCACGTGCATGCTGAGAAAACACCTCGTTGTCTTCGTCGAAGGCACCGACGGCGGCCTCGAGAAAACGCCACGAACTGTCATTTAAAGCAGCCAATCGCGTCACGGCGTTGGCGCGTGAGGCGTCAACGATGGCCTCGACGGCGACGTGCTCCTCCAAGATCTGGGGGTCGGCACGAATGGCAGCCATCGCGACCTCATCCGCGTGTGCGGCCATGATTTGCTTCTCCGCTGCCAAATGCTCCTTGAGATCTTGGCTATACTGCGTGCACCATGGCTTAGGCCGGCGCTTATTTGGTGGAGGGGTCGGTGATTTGGGTGGAAGGTGCCGCGCTCGCACCGGCGGTCGGGGCATGTGGGATGTGGAAGGAGGAGGAGGATGGGGGTCGGGTGTGGATTACCTGCCTGGATAGGCGAGGCCGAGCAGCGTGAAGGAGGGTCGCCGGCAAGGAGGCGGCGCTGCAAGCAAGGAGTGAAGGTTTCAACTTGGAAAGGAAGGCAGAAAGGGGGGGAATATGGCTTTTGGTAAGGGGGAGGGTGCGGGGAGGTAGATATTTCCGCGGAAGCCAAAAATTTGGAATCGCTTCAGCCAAAAAACTGGCGCGCAAACTGTCATCAGACACGGTCCCTTATTCAGAACTGTGTATGATATGTGAACATCACAACCGATTCATATAGCTTAACCCGTGTGTGATGAGTTTGAACATCAAAAATTTTGGTTCAAATTTCCATGGTTACAGTGGTCATCCACGTCATTGCATAATTCGGGTACACAAAGGAGACTACAGCACACCCACACTTCTTAAGCGAGCAAGTTCAGCAATTAAATAGAGCTAGATGACCTAAACATTACTCTAACTAATTAAAGACCAGCGCTCTTAATTAAACAAAAAAAGAGTACTACTACGGCTGGTGCTCGTCCATCTCCGCCGCCGCCTCCATGTTCAGCTCGCGCCCGATGGTCTCCTCGGGAAGGGGCTCCATGGTATCAATCGCACCACACTCGGCAAGCACCTCGCCATACGCGTCCGCCATATCTTTGGAATAGGCCGCCACGAGCAGGGCATGGGTGGCCATGATCTGGGCTTTGGCGGGCTCCGTAACGGATGACTGCTCGAACTCTCTCGGCGATTGCCAACTCTTCGGCCGTGGGTTGCCGACCGTTGTCGGAGAAGCTTCCTTTGATTTTTGCGGTGAGCGCCACGAGCTGGGCGTGGACGGCCTCGACATGGTGGACGGCCTCCATCAGGGCTAAGGCCGCCGCTGCGGAACGGACAGCTGTTTTGCCGCTCTCGCCAGTTGCTATCCCCGAGGCAGATGCTGCTGCCACCACCTAAGAAGCAATAGCGGCCGTTTGGGCTGCCTTGGCCGCCCGAACGCAGATTGCGGTCGCCCTCACGAAGCTTGCTAGCACGCGCCTGGCGGCTGCGGCCGCGCTCTCGACGGAGTGGGCCGCCGAAGTTGCCCTCACGACGCGGGTCCACGTCCCCATCTTTCACCGGCGACGATTGAACAGTGAAATGATATTTGAGGAGTGAGCTAGTGTGCTTGACACACCGGCTATGGATTGTAGTCGACGCGCCTTCTCGCGTAAGCCATAGGCGTACTATACGCCGACGGTGCTCCAAGATATTTTGTGCTGCATCTCACACGGTAGGTGATAATAAACTGTGTGCGATCTACTTGATTTTTCGTCTTGATTTGAATTACATAATGGGCTCACAGCTGCAAAGGATGGTGTTTGAATTGCTAGAACTTTTATCTGCATTGAACATGCAACTATAGGTGTGTCATTAAAAAAATTAGAATTATTCAGGGTTCGATTGGACGTTTTTATACATTAACTTGGTTTTGTAGGCATTTCAGGTGCATAATTCAAATCTGAACTACATGCACATGCTCCAGTGCATACAAATTGGTTGAAAAATCAAATCTTTGTCCTTGGGGTGCATGCTAAGGTCCCATGCAAGAAATGGGAATGAATATCAAACACCCTGCCACCGTCACTCGGCCACAAACATTGAGATACCTGGTTTTTAAATTCTAGTAAATCCAAAACTAGTCTGAAATTCATGAAACTTGGCATGCTCTCATGGAGCGGCATCAACATGCCGTGGTAAATGTTTTGTCCCATTTGGGGCAGGTTTGGGTATATGCTTCTCACAAACCAGAGTGTCACACAACAAGCATGATGGTTTCGGTAGGGAACGCCCCACCTTTGGGGACGAAACGATATCCATTGCCTCTTATTGCTTTCAAAAAAATTCTCGTGTCAACATAGAACTACGGGAGTGTTGTGTTATTTTTTGTGATTTTTCGGGGTTCGTTTGGACATTTTATGCATTAAGTGAGTTTTCAATGCACTTATGTGCATAATTCAAATTTGAACTACATGCACATGCTCCAGTGCATATAAATTGGTTGAAAAATCATATCTTTGTCCTTGGGTGCATGCTTAGGTCCCACGCAAGAAATGGGAATGAATGTGAAACACCCTGCCACCGTCACTCGGTCGCAAACATTGAAATACCTGGTATTTAAATTCTAGTAAATCCAAAACTCGTCTGAAATTCATGAAACTTGGCATGCTATGATGGAGCGGCATCAACATGTCGTGGTAAATTTTTTGTCCTGTTTGGGGCGGGTTTGGGTATAAGCTTCTCACAAACCAGAGCTTCTCACAACAAGTATGATGGTTTCGATTGGGAACGTCCCACCTTTGGGGACGAAACGATATCCATTGCCTCTTATTGCTTTCAAATTTTTCTCGTGTCAACATAGAACAACAGGAGTGTTGTGTTAATTTTTGTGATTTTTCGGGGTTTGTTTGGACATTTTTATGCATTAAGTGAGTTTTCAATGCATTTATGTGCATAATTCAAATTTGAACTACATGCACATGCTCCAGTGCATATAAATTGGTTGAAAAATCAAATCTGTGTCCTTGGGTGCATGCTTAGGTCCCATGCAAGAAATGGGAACGGATTTCAAACACCAGGGCACCGTTGATTGCTGGCAAAACGTTGAGATACCTGGTATTTAAATTCTAGTAAATCAAAAACTCGTATGAAATTCATGAAATTTGGCATGGTATCATGGATCAGCATCAACATGCCGTGGTAAATTTTTTGTCCCATTTGGGGCAGGTTTGGGTATAAGCTTCTCACAAACCAGATCTTCTCATAGCAAGCATGATGGTCTCGATAGGGAATGTCCCACCTTTGGGGACGAAACAATATCCATTGCCTCTTATTGCTTTCAATTTTTTTCTCGTGTCAACATAGAACAACAGGAGTGTTGTGTTATTTTTGTGATTCTTCGGGGTTCGTTTGGACATTTTTATGCATTAAGTGAGTTTCTAATGCATTTATGTGCATAATTCAAATTTGAACTACATGCACATGCTCCAGTGCATATAAATTGGTTGTAAAATCAAATATTTGTCCTTGGGTGCATGCTTAGGTCCCATGCAAGAAATGGGAATGAATGTCAAACACCCTGCCACCGTCACTCGGCCGCAAACATTGAGATACCTGGTTTTTAAATTCTAGTAAATCCAAAACTCGTCTGAAATTCATGAAACTTGGCATGCTATCATGGAGTGGTACCCGACATGCTGTGGTATTTTTCGTGTCCATTTTGAGAGAAGGCACACTCGAATAACAGCCAACAAAGGCATTTTGAAAAAAAAATAGCTGCCACTTTAATATCTCAAACGTTTGTATAATTCAAACCGTGTGTGTTATGTTAATCATTCACGTGATGCCACGTGTCTTGGTTTTAATGGCTATAGGTTTTAATGGCTCTTGATCGCAAACGTTTTAGATAGAACACCCATATGCAAAGTGAGAGCAGGATTTGTGCATCTCTTGAACACAAACGGTTCTTTTGGATGACCCGCGTGAACTACTTACAAACAATTTGGTAAGATTTGCAACTAAAATTCAGTAATTAAGCATAGATGGAGGCGACGAGGCATGTTCAGCCGGGCGTGCAGCGGGCGACGCAGTACTATTCGATTTGACAGCGGGCAGTGCAGTTCCCGATACGGCTTTAATGCAGACGAGGGAGAGGGTAGCGGTTCCCGAAATGTTGAACGACCAATGATGCATCCTTCTTCAATTAGCATCGTGTGAATGCATGAAGAAAGTAATGGGAGGAGGACCGGGAAAAGAGGCAGCACGATGTGAATGCAACGCAGTTTGCACTCATATAAAGGCGCCCCTCCATTCCAATGCATCTACCACATCGTACGCACCTAAGCATTTGCCTAAGGACCTACACTAATAAGTGCAAAAGTGCTCACTCCAGACCCATGGCGGCGATGCGCACGAGCGGCCCGCGGCTGTACCAGATGGTCCACGACGCTGGCCTGCAACATGGCACCGTGGATCGTCTCCACACGGTGTTGGCGACCGGCTGGTGGATGGCCGCCGTCGATGCCAGCTACGACTCTCAGTACGACCAGATGATCGTTCGCACCACCAACAGGTTCACCATCGTCAAGAAGCTTGCAGACGACATTGCCGTACTCCTGCCCGCGCGCCCGGGCTTCTCATTGCCTACCACCCTAATTGGCCTCCATGGTCGGAACTTCTTTCAAGCACTGGTGGCCTTGCGACTGCCCGCCGACGCCACGAAGAATGTCCACCTGGAGGTCGCGCTCGCCACGAGGCGCCTCGCCCTGCAAGAAACCGTCGACCTACACATCCATGTGTACGAGCGAATCGTGTACATAGGTATCTACAAGGCCAGTGAGGATGCTACGATGTTGGCCTTCTTCAACCGGCTGGAAGCCTTGGAGGCCATTGCTGAGAAGCACCTTGACCTCGCCACAAAAGCCATCGCTCCTTAGCCGCCGGTCGGTGGCCCGGCGCACTGAGTTGAGGAGGAGGAGGTCGTACGTTGATGGATGCATCTTTCTTCTTGCCTCCTGTAACCACCACTGCGATCGCATCATCGTGGCCTTAATTCTTATTGTGTTATTGCATTCTCGTTCTAGTCAATACAGACATGTGCGATCCCTTTGCTTAATTATATGCATCACTGTAACTAGTACTCCATCTTGTTTTGTAATTTTTTACATTTATTATTTTTTGTACACATGTTGATTGGCTTGAAGAAGGTCTATCTCGTTACTTTTTGATAATTTTTGTTTTTTGAACACATGTTGATTGGCTTGAATGAAGGTCTATCCCGTTACTTTACGACATGTTTCCAAAACATGGACCTCGAGGTTAATTCAACTAATAGGACAGAGCATTATATACATTCAACGCAATTAAATGTTTTCCAAAAAAGTGATATGATTTCTGTGAAACTTATAAGTCATGTATGTCAAATTAACCTCTGTGTACTTGTTCTCGAATTAACCTCCGGGCCTTTTTGCCGCGTATCACACACATCTTGTTAAGTTCAACCGTTTATGTTCTCTTCCCTAATCGAAAACAGTTCATTCGACTGAACCGTATGCTGTATATCGCACACACCTTGATCTGGCTGACCGTTTCTGTTGCTTTCCCTAATAGCAAACAGTTCATCGGAGCGAACCGTATGCCGTATATCGCACACGCATGGATATGGCTGCCCGTTTCTGTTGTTCTGTCTAATCGCAAATAGTTCGTCTGGATCAACCGTATGCCCTGCTTCGCACACGGAACTAAAATCTGAACCGTGTTTGATGCATCCGTCATTGCAAACGTTTTGCACCTTTTTTATGGTTTTTTATACCACTGTTTGCGATTATGGCATCGCACACAGTTTCGTCAAAGGGTCTCTGATCATAGTGTCGCGTTAGCAGCGTCCTGCAGTAGTGTTGGTAACCACGGGCCTGCTACCTGCTGTAGTGCCCATGGGCCATCTAGGGGTGGTAGGATCAATGGGCCTCCTACGGGCCGTACGATCCATAGGCCTTTCGTGGGCCAAAAGCGGACCGCAATATGGCCTGTAAATGGGCAAAATTGGTAACCGTCCATTTATGGGCCCGCACCTTAACGGGCCGTTAACAGGCATAAAGACAGCAAATGCTTAATTCTATCGATAGGTATAACGGGTCGTTATTGGGCCAGAATATTTGACGGGATGAAAATGGCCCAATGGTTTAATGGGCCACAAATGGGCCGACTATAACCACGGGTTGAATTTGGCCCATTAGCCGAGAAGGCCAGTAACGGAACGTAAGTAATCAAGGGCCGGAAATGATCCCAAGAATATATGGCCCTTAGAAGGCCGAAAGATAACACGGGCTGGAAACGGCCAAACTGAATCATGGGCCTTTAATGGGTATAAAGCAATTTACTATTTGTTATGGGCCGGAATCACAACGGGCCGTTAAAGGGCCCAGAGATACAGAAGGCCTCATATGGGCCAAAAGATGTCAAGGGCCAAACATGGGCCAAAAGTGACAATGGGCTGGAATTATATTGGAGGGCCCACATGACGCTACTGGGCCGAATTCGGAAAAGCCATAACGGGCCGTGAGTTACCGGTCCATAAATAGGCTATATGTGAATAGGCCGTTAATAGGCTTTTCATGGACCGGCCCGCTAACTTTTGACCAAGTCAAACGGACCGGCCTTTTAAACTAGTTGGGTCACTTTTGGGTCATGCCGCATGTCACTTTTTATAGGCTCGTCTCATCCATTGATTGAATAACCTGTGGCGACATCGAGCTGACACGTGGTTTCTCTGGCTAATGACAATTTTACACATCGAAAATCCTCATTGGTCTAGGCTGTTGTTGGGTTATCGAATCCAAACCGGAACCCGATAGCTTAACGGCGACCCGTTACGGTGCATGCCACGTGTCGGTTACCCTTGACGAAAGCACTCCATGACGTGTCATTTATCCTCATGGAAGTGGACACTTCCATGATGATAATTTGAGTACTGTCATGGAACACTTCTACGACAGCACAGGTATGAATATCTTGATTCTGTCATAAAATCATCACGGGTGTACATGCATGATAGAAAACATGACCTACTGTGACAAACACGTATCATCACGGAAGTGTTTTTTTCTGTAGTGCTCGCGTTGATTCTTTTTCCCAAAAATCACATATATTCCGAAATAAATCTCCGTAAATTTTTATCGCGTTTGGACTTTGTTTGATATGGATTTTCTGCAAAACAAAAAACATGCAACAAACAGGAACTGGCACTGGGCACTGGATCAATATGTTAGTCCAAAAAAATCATATAAGTTGTTGCCAAAAGTATGTGAAAGTTGTAGAATATTGGCATGAAACAATAAAAAATTATAGATACGACAGAGACGTATCATTGTGTTGTGATGTAAAATCTAGTTTCGTTGAGTGTTAGCTCTTGTGTGTGGATTGAAGGGTCTATCATTAATCCATATAGGATCCTTATGGTTCCCTCTTGTGATTCTACCTAGGTTCACAAGCTTCATAGTTTGGGTTGTGTCCTAGACTAGGGGGTACTCACCACGTCATCTCCCGACCAGGAGAGCCATGCGGGGGACCCTCATGGCAGTTCATTACTGGGCCACTTCGGGTAGCCCATCATGCATACAAGGGAGATCCCACAAGACTTGGCACAAAAGACGAGGACTCCTGTTATCCTAGGACCTCTGGTGTATTATATAAACATAGGCTAGGCTAGGCTAGGCTAGTCAATAAACCATCTCATATTCAATAGATTCATTCGCATAAGATCGAGGTAGACCAACCTGTATTTTGTACCCCATCCACAATCAACACAATACAAGTAGGAGTAGGTTTTGACCTCTTCTAGAGGGACAAACCTGGGTAATACCTGGTCTCTTCTACGTCATGTTACCATCTGGCCAAGATCACCAGTTCGGGACCCTTACCTGTGATCAACAGTATTTAGCTCCATCAATGGTGGCCCATATAGGTCCCTCTAGTAGGCATCGTGGTGCTTTCGGATCGGCTTTGGTCTGATCTACGCGCCGGAATGGATCTTCGTCACCACCTCGGCTGGACACGTAGGATTCTTCAAAAATCGATGAGCGCCTTCATCAATATCAACTTCAATCTCAATAGAGATCATGAAAGTATTCGTCCATGGAGCTCAGGGGCTCAACGTCAACATTGCGCATGCGCGACCCTGGAGAATTTTCTGGACATCTATTCATTTGGGCTGACACCACCTTCTCGAGCATCACTTTGACAATTGCTTCAGTGGAATTGTGCGGAATTGAGCCTATAACAACCGTGTAAAATTTCGCCGTGTTCCGATAGAGGAATCTCCGACAATCGTTGATACACCGGAGCCATGTCGAATCTGGGCAGAAATCTGCATGAGTTTGGGACAAGGAGTCCAGCGGCCATCTCAGACATCCTTTGGAAAATCTAACCATTCATCGGCTGTGTAATTCTTATGTCTACAACCTCTCAAATTTTTAGCTTGATCCGACCGTACAAACTCCAAGACGAGTCCGAGGTGCGCATCAATTTTCGAATATGTTTTCTGCACAAAAACGAATTCGACCCAAGTTCATCTTTTCATGAATAGGTTACTGGACACCTTTTTTGGAGGAATTTTTTCTAGGGTATTATATTTTGTTCTAAAACATGTACCCGCAAATTTTGATCCTTTTTCGAGGTGATCCTCACCATCGCATCGGTGTCAAACTAGCCCAACCTTGCATGGATGTTGTCATGTGCGTGCATCAACTGCGTTGTTGCTCCATCAAGCCGACATCAACCGCGTCACATCTCCACCTCAGATAGCCGACCAAGAGTTCGGCATCGTCAAGACCACATTGTCACCCCATAGATTGAGTGTGTAACGCCCACGATGCGGCTATATCTCCCACGTGTCGAGGCATGACTTAGAGGCATAACCGCATAGTGGTTTTGTCGCAAGAAGGGTCATCTTCACACAATCCCATGTAATGAACAAGAATGGGACAGAGAGTTGGCTTACAATCGCCACTTCACACAATGCATAAATATAAATCATACATCATCCAAAATACATACATATTGTCGGGACCCCGATTCCAGGTCACATCGATCTAGCCGGTAACACCTCATATCAGATTGCGGCCTCACGCACGGTATTCCCACGGGTGTCGCCTTACCATGGCCCGGGACCGTTTGCGTCTTTTACCTCACGTATATGATAGTGTCGCTAGCATCCATATGACAGAGAACCCGGGCCGACATGACTAGTCGTGAACCCAAAGTGGCACTAACTTACGGGGACAGGCATACATGAATCAACATCGAACGTGTCGGTCAGCAGCGTGCGAATCCGGGCTGTAGCACTGGGCTAACAGGACTCCGGGAACCCGGGCTGTAGCAGGCTAGGCAGGACTCCGGATGTCACCGCGTGACATTTCCCCGAAGGGACAGACACAGGAACGAAGTGAATCACATGCCGGCCAGTCAAGTGTTCCGGAGCAGTAGTGCTGGGCTAGCAGGACTCCGGTGAACCGGGCTGTAGCGGACTACTATGGCTCATGGAAGCACAAGACTACATTTCCCCATAAGAGAGGCTACCAAGGATAAACAACTAGGTTGTCGGATCCCACACATACCAAGCATTTCAATCATACACACAATATGCTCGATATGTGCAAATACAACATGGCATCACAACAAGACTCTGCGACTCAGAGTATTTATTCATTAGGCTCCGAAGAGCCAGATATTACAAACATGGGTCTCATGACCCAACATTCAGAGCATACAAGTCAAAGCACATGCGGAAGCTTAACATGTCTGAGTACAGACATCTATAAATGAAAAGGCTGAGAAGCCTGACTATCTACCAGATCCTGCCGAGGGCACAAGATCGTAGCTGAGGTAACAAGCTAAACGTCGAAGTCCACACGGAACTACTAGCGAGACTGACGTCTCTCTGCAAAACATAAAATAGGCAAACGTGAGTACAATTGTACCCAGCAAGACTTACATCAGAACTATCTACATATGCATCGGTATCAACAAAGGGGGTGGTGGAGTTTAACTGCAGCAAGCCAGCTTTGACTCGGTGGCTATCCTAAACTATGACTGCAAGTAACTCTTTTGAGGTGGCGCACACGAGTCCACATATTCACCATATCAATACACCACTATGGATCCGCTCCCGTCTCCCTACGAGAACGCCATCCATAGCACTCACGCTTATCTTGCGCATTTTAGAGTATCCACTTTCACTTGTCTATGAACTGTACAGGCAACCCAGAAGTCCTTTACCGTGGACACGGCTATTCGAATAGATCATATTAACCCTGCAGGGGTGTACTTCGTCACACACGCTCTCGCCACTTACCACCATGTACACCTCGTGTACCTCGGCAACCTTCAAGCGGAAGCCTGGCGAGGGAGTCGGCCACGACCTGACTAACCACACAAGTCTCTCGTCCAGGTTTATCGCCTATTCGGGTTCCATCCGCAAGGAGATCCGGCCGGGGTGTCGCTCACGGCCCCAAACGATGTGTGCAGGGTTCCCGAGCCCACCATCCGGGTGCCACTCGGTACACCAGGCCACGTGTGCCTAGTCTGTCCCAAGCCCACCTGTACCGGGTGCCACTTGGTAGACTACTAACACTACCTACAAACACCAGAGACTAGTTGCAACTCCTGGACAGAGATCGAGGCGGTTAATAAGCCGAGAGGGGTCGAGTTACCGGAACCCAATGTGTGGTAGTAACTGTTCATGGATCACAAACACAGAACTCAGTTCCTGAGGACGGTTTCAATGAGACAACCCACCATGTACTCCTACATGGCCTCTCACCGCTACCTTTACCAAATCGTGTTCACACACTTAGCTCTCACACAGTAGGACATGTTCACAACTTTCCAATTCATTCCCGATGAATCAGACCTGACACAACTCTAAGCAATAGCAGGCATGACAAACAAGCATGAATGAGTAGGCACATCAGGGCTCAAACAACTCCTACTCATGCTAGTGGGTTTCATCTATTTACTGTGACAATGACAGGTCATGCAGAGGAAAGGGGTTCAACTACCGCAACAAGTAACAGTTGAAGCGTTGTTGTCCTAATGCAGTAAAAGAGAGCAGGAGCGAGAGAGTGGGATTGTATCGGAATGAGCAAGGGGGTTTTGCTTGCCTGGCACTTCTGAAGATAGCATTGAGTCTTCATTAGTGTCAACGATCACAACGCCGGAACATCGTCTACCGGGGGGGACAAATACCGGCAACAGAGAAGAAATCAATCAATGCAATGCACAATATGATGCATGATCATGACATGGCAATATGCTGTGAATTGACCTAATGCAGCTAGCAACAAGTGCAAGGGAGTCCATTTGAACCAAAGGTTCAAATGCAAACTCTAGTTTGAGCATTTAAAATGCCATTTGAATGTTTTCACTTATACAGCAGGTATAAGTTGGTTTTTCATGCATGAAAGTAGCATAAATGGATAGATTGGATTTTTCTGATAATTTTTCATATATAAATTATTTGATTTGGAGCTACGGTTGAATTTCTATGGGTTTTTGAAGTTTTAAACATTTTCTGGAATTTTCAGATTTATTACTAAATAAGAAAATCCCAGCAAATGTATTTATGACGTCAGCAGTGTGTCATAGCGACGTCAGCAGTCAACCACGGTCAAACCTGACGGTGGGACCCGCATGTCATTGAGACAGTGTTGAACTCCGGTTAACCCCGCGTTGACTCAGCTTTGACCCGTCGTGGGGCCCGGTGTCAGTGACACTGGGTTAAACTAACCACGGGGTTAGTGGCTAACCTAATCTGCCACGTCACCTAGCCGGCGTTTAGCCGCCGGTGCTAATCAGGACGCGGCGGCGCTCCTCGTCTGGCCATCTCCGGCGATGAGAGCTCGCGTGGCTGGGCGCGTTCGAACCGGAGCAAGGAGGCGCGTAGGTTGGTGGCCTCAGGCGATGCTAGGGTGGCCGGGAACGTCGACGGCGTCGAGTTCCGCGGCGGCGCAGCTGCGGCTTGCACGGGTGCGAGGGCCACGGTGCACGAGCGGGCGACCTAAGGCGCGCTACGGGTTCCTGGAGAAACCCGGAGCACGACTCCATGCTTGGGTTGGTCGGGCGGGGCAGCTAGCAGCGGCGAGCTTCGCGGCGGCGGCAACGAGTGCTCGGCCATGGCGGGGATGCGGTTAGAGAGCGGGAACAGAGGGGGTGAGCACGGGGGAAGGTGTAGGAGCTCACAAAGATGCGGTAGAGAAGGTCAACGTGCTCGGGGAAGCGTCGGAGGCGACGGATTGACGACGGCGATCTCGGGCGCCCGTCGGTGTAGATGATGATGATGGCGTCACTGCAGTGCTTCCCGGCTTGCTTGGCTCGGTAGAGGTGACGAGGACGACGTCACGGAGCTCATGGGCACGTCGGAGGGGCGAGGGGGTGGCTGTGGCTACGGTGGTGCTCGTCGGCGGCGACGGCTGCGCTCGGCGCGGGTGAGAGGAAGGGGGCAGAGGGGAGAGAGCCACGGGGAGAGTGAGAGAGGGCCAGAGGGGTTGCGTGGCGCCCTTAGCCAGCTCCAGGCGGTCGGCGGCAAGCAGGAGGTGGCGAGCTACGGGCACGCGCGCGTCGGGCACGCGCTCCGCGTCCGATTGGCGCGAGGTGGAAGACGACTGGCACTTGCCAGGTGGGCTGGGCCGGCTGGAGGAGCTGGGCCAGGTAAGTGGCCCAGGTAGGTTTCCTTTCTCTCTCTTTTTTTATTTGTTTCTGTTTTCTAATATTCTGTAGTCTTTAGGGCTTTATTAAAAATACTTAGACACTTCCAAAAATCATGAAACTACTCATGATCACTGTTGGGAATATATCCTACAGTAAACATTTTAGTTTATGATTATTTGAGCATTTAAAATATTTAATAGCATTTAAATGCCCAAATGCAAATAGAGTATGATTTAATCCAGAGCCCAAATATGTCATGGAAAAATGTGCAGCACCTCTGGTTATTGTTTCCAACATTTTCCAGAAATGATGAACATTTTTGAAAGCCATTTGGAAACACTGAGAATATTTTAGTTGAGCCTAGTGAATTCCTTTGATGCTAGGGTTTATGCAATCCCCATTTCAATTTTCTGCAAAATTCAAACATGATGCACACCTGAAGCTAGCCTAGTGCAATACGAGAAGCTAGGGATGTGACAACTCACCCCCACTAAAACAAGAATCTCGTCCCGAGATTCAAGCGTAGGGTAAGGTGAAAGGGGAACGCAACTAACATAATCTTCACGATCCAATTGTTCTCCTCGAAGGTGTTGATTCATTGCATCATCTTGATCTTGACATCTTTTCTTTCGAGAGCTTCATCCAACTATGATGACGGAAGAGAGGGAAACTCTACAGGATTGATCTTCTCGAAGATCGAGCTATACAAGATCAACTCATGGAGTGAGACGTTGGAACAACTCTTGAGTTGAGACAGTGGATGGAAAGAAAACAGATGACAAAGGTTTCAAGTGGCGAGGAGAAATCGACATGACTCCATAACGGGGCACCTTAGGAAAGGTGACTCGTGGAATTCTTCCCTTAAGTGGCAAAAAGAATTACTTTTGATACAAAGATCATTGAAACTCTTTATACCAGCGTAAGGCAATTTACAATGATCGTTTGAAAGAATTCAAAAGAATGGCACACTCAATTTGGAAAGGAAGCCATGGTTATAGAACAACTCGGCAAATGGAAGGCACATTCCAGTTGATACCAAGGATATAACCTAATGACTGAGCGTGCTTTCAAGAACTTGAGCATTTCCATGTTCATCAAGGTTTTACAAACATCCGTGCCGAGGATCCTGGCAACACATCATACTACCATAATGAACGGTGATGGAGGATGCAGGTGCAAAGGAGGACAACACTTTCTCAGATTTCACCTTAGCGAAGCCAAGGGAGCAAAATCTGGATGATCGACCGAGAGACATTTAGCACTCCGCTTCTAATGTTCTCCTTGATGTACTGGTTACTACGGTCATGCTTAAAAGCATCAACATGGCCATCAAGTAAAGGTCTGACTTCGGGAGCACAAAGGATCCATAAGGAACACTTCTAGAATAAGTCACACGAAATCCTCATGGAGAAGATGGTTAAATAGCTCAATCAAGATACTACAATGATAGATCTTCCGGCTAGGTGTGTCGGCCAGAACATCAACCCTGTCGGGACCTACATCATAATCTTGGAAAAGTTCCAACCATCATATCTGCCCGAGATTCAGATCTGGTTGGTGTCAGGATATTCCAGACTCATCCAGTCTAGAGAGAAAAATGAAAGTTTGCAACACAAATCGACGAGATGACGTTGCGAGATTCTCGGGAGATGAACTACGATAGCAAGCTCCAAAACATGAGCTGGTTCTGCTACACACCTGTGAACACACTGTCCTAGACAAGCACGATCACATGGTAGTCCTATAATAAAACACTACCGAGTTCTGGTTGGGAACCATCATCGAGGATTACGGAATCTTGTACAAATCCGTCTGGTACCTTCAGGACTAGCACTTAAAACTTATTATCCTTGAACAAATCATTCAGTGGCTTGGTGTTCTAGGAACACATATAGAATGAAGGTTGCAAGTCTCCAGACCACAGAACACTTCGCACATATGCATGACTGACTTGGGATGATTCCAAAGGGAGCAAAACAAGCTTTCTCGAATCCACGGCGGCAGCTTACATCAAAAGCACGTGAATTAGAGGAAGTCACTACTTTCATCCAAACATATACTTCATGAGCTAGCACGAAGAAAATGCTTTCAAAAAGTTTCCAACACTAGCTGGATGTTCAATACGAGTCATGGAGAAGGTAGCAGTGTTGCTGATGGGCTCAACAACAATTCATCCAGGTTTCCATGGAGATGGAATTCCATAATTATGTGAACAAGTGATAGCGTTGGTCAGACCCAAAGATGTAATGGTGTATGCTCGAGGAATCAACCACGAGTAAGACAACATTACGAACATCGTTGGTTCTGATTTGATTTGATATGAACCCATACTCAAATCAAAGTTTGTTTAAGATGTTAGGTCCATTAATTGATCACGAGGACCAATCGATGAAGAAATCATCTTTCTACAACAAACACACACACAAGAGATATCCTTTGGAAAGAACTAAGTCAGGCAAGCTTTTATCTTCCAACTCTCCAAGTTGTTGTTTAGCTTAACCAACTAGCTCAAGGTATCCAACACAGATTCTTGGAGAAAGAGTGGTTTATAGGAAAACCATTTGATCACGAGCTCAACATAGCGGTCAGGTGACAACCTGGTGATACTTCTGAGAAGATATTCGGAAAATCACGAACCACCAATATGTTACTAAGCTCGAGAATAATCTTGCTTTTCAGGGCAAGACGATATGATCAACTGAGCAAGGGTTTGACAAAATCCTAACTCATTGATTGAAGAGTGCACCAAAAATAAGGACTAGGTAGCACGATCAATCTTAGGATGATGATTCAATAACCAGCACGCTAAGAATGAGAGTATTGCCATTAACTACCAAGCAACGAGTTGCTCAGAGTATTGATTTCACACATCATGGTTCACTTGTCGGTATTCCGGTTGTGACAACACGGGACCGAGGAATGAATAATGATGGCGAGAAGTATCACTGCGTCAAGAATTCATGAGAGGTGGTGCAATTCTCATGACACTCTTGGCATAAAGATGGTAACACTCCAAGGTAGAGCAGAGCAAAAAGCTGGATTGGCATCTTGGTCTGCAGAATACAATTGCTTTGACCCGATCCTAGATATGGATGAGGTTCTGGAGTTAGTTTCTCCTAGTCATTCTGAAATAGAACGGCTTGACAGACCACAAGAATAATAGGCATCGATAACACGATCGCACACATACCCTTGACTATCAATTGATAGATAAAGGTCGGAATACAGCTAAAGAGGGACAACCCAAAAGAACATATGATTTTCTGAGTTGCGGATGCATGGATTAGTATGTCGAACAAGTTCACCATATTTCTTCCGGATAATCCATGCAGTGGAGGAAGGACTGGCAGGGTCACAATATGAATGGAGTACTCCTCAAGAGCGCCCTGGTTGTGATCTTTTGGTTAAAAGAACTTCTGCCATAATGGTTCATGGTATTGGAAGAATGAGATACCACGGACCTCGAAGACTATCACAAAGGTTACTAATATCCTAAAGGAACTAGCAACACTATCAACACGAGGTAAGTAGAGTGAATCTTGGGTTCAAGAACCCAGAAATAGAATACCTACTACTAAATGGCATCACGGGATGCTTTCGAGAATAATGGCCAGAATCATCACACTGGGAACACAAAACATGGCTAGATTACTAGGTGACTCCCTATAACACCTAGGGTCATAATAATAGCTCCAACATATATGTCGAGGTAACAGAGTACCTCAACTCACCGATTAGTGTGGTTAATCTGGCCCAAAGGGACGCAAAAACAGAGGGAAAGGATTTTGCAAATGCATCAGGTTGTTTAGAAACCTGGGATGACTCGGACAGCATAACGACTGTAAATGCTTAGAAAGGATTTGAGACATTCACAAGGATTTGCATAGTCACTTAACAACATCATATCAAGGTTCTGGGATGAACTGTCAACTCATGGAAGTAGTAGAAACTGAACTGAGGCTTGAAACCAACAATCCTACGAGTCTACGGATTAGTAACACGTGATCCTGATAGAAAGATGAGAAGCCTAGTTCTTAATCCCCGCAGAAGAGAAGAGGGTGACTCAGATCAGAAGGGCATAAGGTAAAGGAGTAAAAAGAGCCTTACGTTCCCTTCCACAATCAATTCCCTTATATAACTAAAGCATTTCTAGACTCAACTTCGACCAGTTTGGCTTCGTAAACCTACAGGCAGTCAGGCTCTGATACCAAAAGCTGTCGGGACCCCGATTCCAAGTCACATCGATCTAGCCGGTAACACCTCATATCAGATTGCGGCCTCACGCACGGTATTCCCACGGGTGTCGCCTTACCATGGCCCGGGACCGTTTGCGTCTTTTAGCTCACGTATATGATAGTGTCGCTAGCATCCATATGACAGAGAACCCGGGCCGACATGACTAGTCGTGAACCCAAAGTGGCACTAACTTACGGGGACAGGCATACATGAATCAACATCGAACGTGTCGGTCAGCAGCGTGCGAATCCGGGCTGTAGCACTGGGCTAACAGGACTCCGGGAACCCGGGCTGTAGCAGGCTAGGCAGGACTCCGGATGTCACCGCGTGACATTTCCCCGAAGGGATAGACACAGGAACGAAGTGAATCACATGCCGGCCAGTCAAGTGTTCCGGAGCAGTAGTGCTGGGCTAGCAGGACTCCGGTGAACCGGGCTGTAGCGGACTACTATGGCTCATGGAAGCACAAGACTACATTTCCCCATAAGAGAGGCTACCAAGGATAAACAACTAGGTTGTCGGATCCCACACATACCAAGCATTTCAATCATACACACAATATGCTCGATATGTGCAAATACAACATGGCATCACAACAAGACTCTGCGACTCAGAGTATTTATTCATTAGGCTCCGAAGAGCCAGATATTACAAACATGGGTCTCATGACCCAACATTCAGAGCATACAAGTCAAAGCACATGCGAAAGCTTAACATGTCTGAGTACAGACATCTATAAATGAAAAGGCTGAGAAGCCTGACTATCTACCAGATCCTGCCGAGGGCACAAGATCGTAGCTGAGGTAACAAGCTAAACGTCGAAGTCCACACGGAACTACTAGCGAGACTGACGTCTCTCTGCAAAACATAAAATAGGCAAACGTGAGTACAATTGTACCTAGCAAGACTTACATCAGAACTATCTACATATGCATCGGTATCAACAAAGGGGGTGGTGGAGTTTAACTGCAGCAAGCCAGCTTTGACTCGGTGGCTATCCTAAACTATGACTGCAAGTAACTCTTTTGAGGTGGCGCACACGAGTCCACATATTCACCATATCAATACACCACTATGGATCTGCTCCCGTCTCCCTACGAGAACGCCATCCATAGCACTCACGCTTATCTTGCGCATTTTAGAGTATCCACTTTCACTTGTCTATGAACTGTACAGGCAACCTAGAAGTCCTTTACCGTGGACACGGCTATTCGAATAGATCATATTAACCCTGCAGGGGTGTACTTCGTCACACACGCTCTCGCCACTTACCACCATGTACACCTCGTGTACCTCGGCAACCTTCAAGCGGAAGCCTGGCGAGGGAGTCGGCCACGACCTGACTAACCACACAAGTCTCTCGTCCAGGTTTATCGCCTATTCGGGTTCCATCCGCAAGGAGATCCGGCCGGGGTGTCGCTCACGGCCCCAAACGATGTGTGCAGGGTTCCCGAGCCCACCATCCGGGTGCCACTCGGTACACCAGGCCACGTGTGCCTAGTCTGTCCCAAGCCCACCTGTACCGGGTGCCACTTGGTAGACTACTAACACTACCTACAAACACCAGAGACTAGTTGCAACTCCTGGACAGAGATCGAGGCGGTTAATAAGCCGAGAGGGGTCGAGTTACCGGAACCCAATGTGTGGTAGTAACTGTTCATGGATCACAAACACAGAACTCAGTTCCTGAGGACGGTTTCAATGAGACAACCCACCATGTACTCCTACATGGCCTCTCACCGCTACCTTTACCAAATCGTGTTCACACACTTAGCTCTCACACAGTAGGACATGTTCACAACTTTCCAATTCATTCCCGATGAATCAGACCTGACACAACTCTAAGCAATAGCAGGCATGACAAACAAGCATGAATGAGTAGGCACATCAGGGCTCAAACAACTCCTACTCATGCTAGTGGGTTTCATCTATTTACTGTGACAATGACAGGTCATGCAGAGGAAAGGAGTTCAACTACCGCAACAAGTAACAGTTGAAGCGTTGTTGTCCTAATGCAGTAAAAGAGAGCAGGAGCGAGAGAGTGGGATTGTATTGGAATGAGCAAGGGGGTTTTGCTTGCCTGGCACTTCTGAAGATAGCATTGAGTCTTCATTAGTGTCAACGATCACAACGCCGGAACATCGTCTACCGGGGAGGACAAATACCGGCAACAGAGAAGAAATCAATCAATGCAATGCACAATATGATGCATGATCATGACATGGCAATATGCTGTGAATTGACCTAATGCAGCTAGCAACAAGTGCAAGGGAGTCCATTTGAACCAAAGGTTCAAATGCAAACTCTAGTTTGAGCATTTAAAATGCCATTTGAATGTTTTCACTTATACAGCAGGTATAAGTTGGTTTTTCATGCATGAAAGTAGCATAAATGGATAGATTGGATTTTTCTGATAATTTTTCATATATAAATTATTTGATTTGGAGCTACGGTTGAATTTCTATGGGTTTTTGAAGTTTTAAACATTTTCTAGAATTTTCAGATTTATTACTAAATAAGAAAATCCCAGCAAATGTATTTATGACGTCAGCAGTGTGTCATAGCGACGTCAGCAGTCAACCACGGTCAAACCTGACGGTGGGACCCGCATGTCATTGAGACAGTGTTGAACTCCGGTTAACCCCGCGTTGACTCAGCTTTGACCCGTCGTGGGGCCCGGTGTCAGTGACACTGGGTTAAACTAACCACGGGGTTAGTGGCTAACCTAATCTGCCACGTCACCTAGCCGGCGTTTAGCCGCCGGTGCTAATCAGGACGCGGCGGCGCTCCTCGTCTGGCCATCTCCGGCGATGAGAGCTCGCGTGGCTGGGCGCGTTCGAACCGGAGCAAGGAGGCGCGTAGGTTGGTGGCCTCAGGCGATGCTAGGGTGGCCGGGAACGTCGACGGCGTCGAGTTCCGCGGCGGCGCAGCTACGGCTTGCACGGGTGCGAGGGCCACGGTGCACGAGCGGGCGACCTAAGGCGCGCTACGGGTTCCTGGAGAAACCCGGAGCACGACTCCATGCTTGGGTTGGTCGGGCGGGGCAGCTAGCAGCGGCGAGCTTCGCGGCGGCGGTAGCGAGTGCTCGGCCATGGCGGGGATGCGGTTAGAGAGCGGGAACAGAGGGGGAGCACGGGGGAAGGTGTAGGAGCTCACTAAGATGCGGTAGAGAAGGTCAACGTGCTCGGGGAAGCGTCGGAGGCGACGGATTGACGACGGCGATCTCGGGCGCCCGTCGGTGTAGATGATGATGATGGCGTCACTGCAGTGCTTCCCGGCTTGCTTGGCTCGGTAGAGGTGACGAGGACGACGTCACGGAGCTCATGGGCACGTCGGAGGGGCGAGGGGGTGGCTGTGGCTACGGTGGTGCTCGTCGGCGGCGACGGCTGCGCTCGGCGCGGGTGAGAGGAAGGGGGCAGAGGGGAGAGAGCCACGGGGAGAGTGAGAGAGGGCCAGAGGGGTTGCGTGGCGCCCTTAGCCAGCTCCAGGCGGTCGGCGGCAAGCAGGAGGTGGCGAGCTACGGGCACGCGCGCGTCGGGCACGCGCTCCGCGTCCGATTGGCGCGAGGTGGAAGACGACTGGCACTTGCCAGGTGGGCTGGGCCGGCTGGAGGAGCTGGGCCAGGTAAGTGGCCCAGGTAGGTTTCCTTTCTCTCTCTTTTTTTATTTGTTTCTGTTTTCTAATATTCTGTAGTCTTTAGGGCTTTATTAAAAATACTTAGACACTTCCAAAAATCATGAAACTACTCATGATCACTGTTGGGAATATATCCTACAGTAAACATTTTAGTTTATGATTATTTGAGCATTTAAAATATTTAATAGCATTTAAATGCCCAAATGCAAATAGAGTATGATTTAATCCAGAGCCCAAATATGTCATGGAAAAATGTGCAGCACCTCTGGTTATTGTTTCCAACATTTTCCAGAAATGATGAACATTTTTTAAAGCCATTTGGAAACACTGAGAATATTTTAGTTGAGCCTAGTGAATTCCTTTGATGCTAGGGTTTATGCAATCCCCATTTCAACTTTCTGCAAAATTCAAACATGATGCACACCTGAAGCTAGCCTAGTGCAATACGAGAAGCTAGGGATGTGACACATATAGACCGACTACGGTCAAAATCCAGATGAAAATAAGACAACCCCAAATGCTAGGTCCCCGATCGTCCCAACTGGGCTCCACTACTGATCATCAGGAAAAGACACATAGTAACGACCACGTTCCTCGTCGAACTCCCACTTGAGATCGACCCCATCATCTGCACTGGCATCATCGGCACCTGCAACTGTTTTGGTAGAATCTGTGAGTCACGAGGACTCAGCAATCTCACACCCGCGAGATCAAGACTATTTAAGCTTATAGGAAAGGATGGTGCAATGAGGTGGAGCTGCAGCGGCAATAAGCATATATGGTGGCTAACATACGCAAGAGAGAGCGAGAAGAGAAGCAATGGAGCGGTCGTCATCTAGCAATGACCAAGAAGTGATCCTGAACTCCTACTTACGTCATTCATAACTCAGACCGTGTTCACTTGCCGGACTCCGCCGAGAAGAGACCATCACGGTTACACACGCAGTTGATGTATTTTAATTGGGTCAAGTGACAAGTTTTCTACAACCGGACATTAACAAATTCCCATCTGCCTCATAACCGCGGACACGGCTTTCGAAAGATAATACCCTGCAGGGGTGTCCCAACTTAGCCCATCATAAGCTCTCACGGCCAACGAAGGATAAACCTTCTCCCGGAAAGACCCGATCAGTCTCGGAATCCCGGTTTACAAGACATTTCGACAATGGTAAAACAAGACCAGCAAAGCCGCCCGAATGTGCCGACAAATCCCGATAGGAGCTGCACATATCTCGTTCTCAGGGCACACCGGATAAGTCAAGCTACGAGTAAAACCAGACCTCGAGTTTCCCCGTGGTGGCCCCGCAGGCTGCTCGGTTCGGACCAACACTCGAAGGAGCACTCGCCCGGGGGGTAAAATAAAGATGACCCTCGGGCTCGCGAAAACCCGGGGGAAAAGGCTTAGGTGGCAAATAGTAAAACCAAGTTTGGGCCTTGCTGGAGGAGTTTTATTCAAGGCGAACTATCAAGGGGGTCCCATAAATCACCCAACCGCGTAAGGAACGCAAACTCAAGGAACATAATCCCGGTATATCAGTAACTAGGGCGGCAAGAGTGGAACAAAACACCAGGCATAAGGCCGAGCCTTCCACCCTTACCAAATATATATAGATGCATTAAATAAATAAGAGATATTGTGATATCCCAACATATCCATGTTCCAACATGGAACAACTTCAACTTCACCTGCAACTAGCAACGCTATAAGAAGGGCTGAGCAAAAGCGGTAACTTAGCCAAACAACGGTTTTCTAGGAAAGGGTGGTTAGGGTTGACATGGCAAAATGGGAGACATGATATAGCAAGTGATAGGTAGCGCAGCATGGCAATAGAGCGAACAACTAGCAAAGCAAAGATAGAAGTGATTTCGAGGGGTGGTCATCTTGCCTGCAAGGTTCTCAGAGTTGTCGAAAGCTTGATCCTCGTAAGCGTACTCAACAGGTTCCTCGTTAACGAACTCTTCTCCCGGCTCTACCCAAGACAAGAACACAAACAAACGGAACCACAATCAACCACGAGAAATGCACAAGCAACATGATGCAAAACATGTATGATATGCGAGATATGATATGCGATGCATATGCGTGCTCCGGAAGGAAAATGATGAAAAAGGTAGTAACTTGGCAAACCAAGCATGCCACTGGAAAGATGAGATGATTTCGGTCGAAATCGATATAAAGATCACCGGAAACGGATGCACGGTTTGCAAATGGCAAGCAAAACAAGAATGACACGAATCTGCGATTAACAGCATGATAGCACTTAAAATACAACAAGCAACAATGCTACAGCACTCCACCATAGCAACAAATCATATGGCAGTAATCTACAGGTGATGCTTGATAAAAGATGAACACTGAGCTACGGCTAGATCACAACATAACAAGCTTAAACAAGCATGGCAAAAGTGCAAAAGATATCAGGTTCACAAACTTGGTGAAATTACTGGACATGTCTGAAACAGCATCAGGTAGCAATGTTCAGAGCACGAAATCAACATGCTACAGGGACTTAACATGGAAAAGCAAGGCATGGCAGTACTCTACTAAATGCATATGACAAAAGTCCCTTACTGACCATAAGCCAAAAAGGACCAGAAGATATGATGGCAAGCATGTAAACATAGCAAGTTTTGTTATCAGGTTTCAGACTTAGCAGAAAACTGAGCATGGCAGAAACAACAATATGAAGGCATGTTGGTGAGCTTGATGCACTCACCACAAAGCAATGCATGACAAAACAAGCATACCTACAGCAAGATGGCTTGTTTATGAAGCTAACCATGGCAAGATCAAAAGCATAGCATGTATGGATCAACTACAATAAGCTTGGCAAAATTGAATAACACGTACACAATCTGCCAGAAATATTTTATAGCAAAAGTAGAGCAAGATTGAGTCATTCTATGGCACTTCATAATTGCAAACAAGGGCAGGAATGGATCAATTACAACTATATCTACAAAACATTCTTAGTGAACATCTCCAAAGTATGCATGGATCTCTCTGTAGCATCAAGTTTACATGGCAACAAAATAACAGCAGACAAAGACTTGGAGAAATCACCAAGTCCCTGAAATCAGAAACATTACGGAGCCTACTTTGCATGCTTGTGCTAGTCACCACAGAGATCACAAAAATACATGGCATACACCACTGGAAAGATGGCTTGGCATACAACAAAACACATGTAGAGCTCATGCCCATAAGATGCACAGATTAATTGATACAAAAATGACAAATCTCCAAGTTCTGCTAAGAACCAGAAGATAACAGCAACTAGCCCTCTTGCAACAGTGATTTGGGCATCAGGATGACCTCTAATGAACATGGTGCAATTGAACAAAATGTAGAGCATCACGAAGCGAGCAATTTGACATATTACACGCGCGAAACGGAGCTACATGCAGAGAGTTATGCACTGTTGAACAGGGGTATATAATATGAAATTGCAAAAAACTTAGGAAAAAAACAGGGCTCGGGAAAGTCAACCGCTACAGTGCCTCATCCAGATCCGATCGGGGAGCTCGGGGACGCCGGGGTTGCTCGCCGGCGAAGGAAAGGAGGAGGGCGTGGTGCACTGCAGAGAGAGATGTGAGAGAGAGAGAGAGAGAGACCAGAGGGAGAGGAGAGGAAGGAGGAGAAGGGCGCGGCGCACTGCTCACCGGCGTGGAGCGGGCG